>NW_017296680.1:244643-254596 GCF_001594075.2 Trachymyrmex cornetzi | reverse complement strand
CATTGTTATGGCTACATTTCCGGTTGTTTGTCGTGCGAGAAGGGACTTGGCAGCTCGCCGTACGTACGTAGACGATTGTGGCACAACCCCCGCGCGCAACCCCCTCCGCGGTAAGCTCGTGTGTATGACACGTAATGCCAACGCGATATCTCGACTTTCGTTCCTCGCGTCGACGGACCTCGCTACGAAAATCCTCACGGCGCATCGGATTGTATCTTGAATTCTAAACGCCACGATCTTTTTCGATTTGGCATGCGACGTTTTGAATGCTTGCCAAATTTGTATGCTACCGTTTTAACAGAGATATAAAAATATATTGCGGTTATATATCTTTTTTTATTATTGGCAGAAATTTGTGATACAGAGAGAGAGAGAGAGAGAGAGAGAGAGAGAGAGTCGCAAACGTACTTGCAATGTTTCCTAAAGCTATCTATCTATTTTATTTCTTTTTGGAGAAAATTCAATGTTTTTCGTGAAAAGACCGTGCGTTTTCGAAGCTGAAAAGACGAAATCGAAATAATTGTCGCACATTTACGGTATTCCGTGAATAATCACTTGATACTTGGGTGCACTGTTTATTGGGAATTCCGGAACGAAAGATGCTGATTAATGTTCCGAAATCGGAATAGCACTCCAGCGTGAAATCGCGGCCGTATCCGCTTTTCATTCGGTTTTTTGCAGCCCATATATCGGCTTGTATCGTTCTCTTTTATTTGGGAACGGCGCGCGAAGTGAATTCAATTTGTCAATTTGCATACGTGCCGGAATAAAATCTATCAGGCTTCCGAGAGTTGTAGTTTCCGTTTGTTATTACTTCTTCCTAAATCCCAAAGAGGTCGGCTCTTCATCACCAGGAGCAATTCGAAGCGTCGACATTTCGTGAAAAATTATATCCGTTAAAATCCCTAAACGATAAAATCATTTTTAACTATAAAATAATATATTGCTATGGTATTTTCGTTTCTCCTTTTATTTTATTTTTTTTTTTACGTTTTTATCATGAAGAGAGAATCGATTCGTTTCTATATTTTACAAAAATTCTTGTGCTATTCCAATTTTATAAGAAACATAATTTCTATGAATTTTCCTTGATCTTTAATAAAGTATTTTGATTTTAAATAATTTGGTTCGTTGATTTTATCAGTAGTTTTTACACACAATGGGAACATATTTTGACGTTTTCAAGTTCTTTTGAGTTATTATCAATGTGGAACTTCGGACGTCATATGGAAAATACGATTTTGTTAAAGTCTCTAAGGTTTAACTAGATACAGATCTGAAAATAATTTTGTTGGAATATCAAAATTATTATGTAGAAATGTAGAACGTTCAAACATGATGAATAACGTTATAAAAAGTTAACATTCTGGCAATTAGTTTGGGCATAATTATTTTTATAATTCAAACAAAATTATTTTTAGATTGGTACGTAGCTATTATGCATTTTAAGAAGAAAGGATGTAGGAATGGAAAAAGTAGAAAGGAGATAGAATGTATAGATAACAGTATAAGTATTGGAATATAATTTACGAATCAGTGGGGAACAATAAAAAGGCATTTTTAAAGCCCATAACAAAAAGTATAATCTAAAAAACTCGAAGCGCGCGCATCTCATATTTATTAGTCCTTTTTCCAAAATGTCCCGCTAGCGTCGTGAATATTTATTCGAATATCCACGGGAGACTTTCGCCCTTGACCGAGCACGTGTAATAGCGTGTATCGAGAATGACATCGATCCCGAGCGATATGTGACTCGAGTCTCAGAGATATCCCTGCCGTATCTATTACCGTAATCTTCCGCCTTGCCGAGCGAGAACGCCGGATTCCGACTTTGAAGCTCGCTTTTGCTGCCATGGCGAAAGTCGAATCAGAAAGTCCTCTCGTTCTTCCGGTGAACTTGAAATCGATTTAACTTTCTGGCATTTCTCGGTACCCTCCTCGTTTACTCGATGTACTTGCTGTGTAAAAGTGATTTCAAAAAATATTCCCTCGCCGGTAACGGAGAGGAAAACGTCATATAATATATACGTATATAATGAACGAAATGTCTGTATCGTGTCGTTTTTGTATTACGGAAAAACGTTTCCTGAACGCGTCATATAAATCACGGTTTTCGGGACGGATTCAATTAATTGCAGCTTCATGGAAATGATCCCCGGGCGTCATAAATGGGCCGTCGCTTTGCCAATTGTACTGGATTCTCCGTTACACCGCGTCGTACTACAATGCCGGCCGTAAAAACGAGAAAGAGCGAGGTGGAACAGAAAAGTTTTCGCGGTTGCTAAAATGGAAAAGCGTGGAGACGGCGACGGGCATTGTTTCCGGTAACAGGTGCCATTTTCGCGAATGGCACAGTTACCGTGCATTCTCGCCGCGCTCTCTCTCTTGTACGTCGGCCACCACGTGTATAGAGAGAAGCAGAAGCAGGAAGGGGGATTGCCGTGTTACGCTATACGTGTCCTATTCAGAGATGTTCATGCGCCCTGTTCAAAGACCCATTACGAAAATGACCATTAAAATAAATTACTCTCATCACGCGGCTGTAGCGACGGCTTGTGCTGGCCGCCTACAACGCCGCCGCCGCGCCGGCTAGCTCGATGGCTGCGAATACGTGACGCGGAAATAGTCAGCGGTACGAATCAATTTACGTAAATAATAGAGAGAGTACGCGGCTCGTGCCTCGACCGCTAACAATGGGAAAATTCGCGCGACCGGATACACGGCACTGGCCATTAAATCGGATGCATTACGGGGATACGTGCGAACTTGAAATTTCCTAGCTTAAGCGTACCGTGCTTTGGAAATATTTTTGAGGGTGTTTATGGCATCGAAACATTTACAAATCGCATTTGAAATTTGTAAAAGTATGATTAAAATTTTAGCATTAATTCTCTCCTCGTGATGTTTAATAACTTTACAAATAATACTGGGTATTATTGGAACACTAATCGTTTTTCCATATGTTAACCATACGATTTTATGTATATATATATATATTTTTTAATGTATATTATAAAAAATATTGGTTAAGTAATAACATTTTAATATAAAATATTCATGTTCTTTGTAAATTTTATTGCGAAAGTAGATAAAAAGGTGACAATAATAATTAATGTTTTTTTTGCTCAATAAGATTTTGTATTATTTTTAGTTAATCGAAAAATTTAATAGAATTTTTTAATTAATATGTTCTTTGTAAATGTAGGTTTTTTTTAACGACTTTGTAGGATATGGTTGATATTTAGAATTTAATCTATATTATTACGTATTTATAGCTTAACCTTTTTCCTTGTAACAAAGGAGAGTTTGAAATATATTACGTTGATTAATTAATTAAATTATAATAATTTCTCTAAAGAAATCATCTATTTAATAGAATACAACTCAGATAGAGTTAGGCTTAACTAAAAATAGAATTAATAGACGTTTATGGTGAAAATATTACTATATTTACATCTTTATAAATTTTCACAGTAATATTCACAAACTTTTCTCTCGCAATATTATTATCTGCGTATTTTTTTTACTGCTGTACAGGTACATTTTTTTTCAATTATCATAGCGCATAATATTTTAATCGGTAAACGAGTACACTCTCTGTTTGTGCGGTTCACATCTGTATAGATTCGCGTCGGAATTAAAACCGGTGTTTGTACTATCCGGGCACATTGCCTTTATACAGATGGCATTTATACGTGCCCGAGTTCTACAAACATTTCCAGTAAACCTTGTTTGTACCAGTATTACACCGATATTTTTAATTCTCGCTGGCTTGTACGCGAATCGGCCGACTTTCCTGTTTACGGAAACTAACAACATCTGTTATTTCAAATTTATGCTTGGCACAAATATATCTATATTTAGCTTTGACGTTGCATGCGCATTGCCAAAAAATATTTTTTTATTATTGATAACGACATACAAATTTTTTCTATCGGTTTGCTTACATCAGATTGTCAATAATATTTCTTTTCTATTTGTAAAATGGGATTGTTTTCTGTTTTATACCAAAAAAAAATACATTCTATGAATAGTTATTTGTTAAGCTGTGTTTTAATAAAGTATATCTTTTTGTTAATTTTCACATGCCATATAATCGATAAACTTTGCCGAAGGCAACTCTCTTTCTCTTTCTCTCTTTCTCTAGCGGGTTTGGGAAATAGCAGAATAATTCATTTATAGTGAACACTATAATCCCATTTCACTGGGTATAGTGACATTAACTTATCGATCGATCGCGTGATACAAAACATCGGACAATTTCCATTGTATCTCGATATTGCATCGCACTTTTTCTGAGTAATATCGACTATCATTATCACCACGTTTCTTCGATATTCCTTATTACATCCGACAGCATATCAGAAACTGTGCGCGCAGAGAAACACGCGCGGCGATAATTGAATCTCTTCGTTCCATTAAAATATCTCGAGCAAAGTCGAGCTTTTACTAGAGGAGGTCTCTCTCTCTCTCTCTCTCTCTCTCTTTTATCGTAATCTGAATGAGAGGAAAGATCTATTTCATTTTCCATTCATGTATTTGTCAGGAATTTTCTGTCTTTATTTTTCACTGCGGCGTAGAGTCTTTTTCACGTGGAAGTCAAACGCGCGTTCGATGGCGGATAAAATGCCAGTACATCAAAATCCTTTTTCGGCACGATTCAGCAAATATTGACGCTCACGAATTGAAATTTGCATCGACAGCGAAATTGGCAAAATATTTCTGTACGTAAAAGAGAATGTTAGGCTGCGGCGGCGGCAAAAACGAGACGAGAGACAAGAGGAACGGTAAAAGAGAACGAAGGTCTTCCCGCGGGATACGACTGGACGAAGGGAAAACTGTAGCCTTAAATTTAATATGACACATCAATCGATTCAGACGCGCCTTCCGGCCACTCGTTCTACCAATCGAATTCCATGGCAAATATTATGCGGCTCCTCGATACTATTCCACAGGATGTAACATATGTATCAAGTGTTTTTACGCTCGTTTTATTTGACGAAACAGAACTATTGTTTCTTTTTTTATTCTTTCTCTCTATATATACATTGCACGAAAGATATCGTTAAATTTTCATAAAACTCGAAGTATCAAGATAAAATAATGTAAACATAAAGTTTAATTTGCTTATTGCAAAGTTACTTTTTTTAAACGTATATTATTATATTTTTGTTAGCTATATATTTTATTAGTTTGCGAATTTATCAATTTTTGATAAAGTCACAGAAAAGTAATAGGTAATAAGAAGAAATACAACATCACTGATAAAGAATTATAATTGAAATTATAATCTGAGACAAAGAATTTAACAATTATACATATATAATTAAGATTATTACTTTGATTAGTCCGCTTTCTCTAACGATAACTCATATTTTTATTTTCAGGGTCCGGTCGGAGAGGTGGGCGGCGTGAGGCTGCCACTGCAGTCACTACATGGATACGGATCTGTGTTCATGTACTCGGCGTCGACAAGTCCCGGGGGTGGAGGTGGCCAGAGTAGCGGAGGCGGAGGTGAAGTCACTCTCCGCCTCCGCGAACCCGAGGACATTCCCGAAGAGGTCCTCGCCCGCCTCGAGGACACCGCCACCCTCTCCATCTCTCTTCAAAGCGATGCAGTCCTGAGGCTAGGGGCGGCTGGCGCAGGTAACTTGCCTCTTATCCTCTCTTCTTCACGTTTGCTTACTGATCAAACACAAAACGTGCGTAGAAGTGCGCTTGTTATGATACCGTACGAGATGGTTAGACATGAAAGTTGCTACGATCGAACAAGTAATTCTAAGAAAATAGCGTTCTATGAGCCGGGAGTCGACTAAATTATATTGATATATTAAAGTTTTGTCATAATTGCTGGAAACGGTCAATGCAATACGAAAAGGCAGTGTTTTATAAGCACAAAGCAAAGATTAACTCGATTAACTTTATTAAAGTTCATAACGATATTAAATTTTATTGGGTATAAATTAATTTTTCAAGTATAATAGAAGCCACTTGATTTTCTTATTATTTCTAATTTTTTTTTGCATCAAGATCCATTGTTATATTTTGTTCTTTCTCTTTATTGCGGTTGCGAAAGAGCTAAAAAGACTCTTTGAGAATCATGGCGGTATATAATAAATGATTGGCTTATACGACGCATAATTTCTATTGGTTACTCCAGAATTTATTATAACGAAGTTCGCTTCCCTCATATTTTTGGGATCGTGTTTAATTCCCGCGTTTTCGAAGAGCACTCGCTCCTGGTCCGAGTAGATTAGCCCCGTATCCAACCTCGCGTGTGCTCTAATGCAAAATTATTTCGATGGATTAGAGTAATCCTTGTTTTATATGATCAGATCCGAGACTTTCCTCGACAAAGCGATTCACTTGCATTACCGATAACCATTCTTGGCAGGATTCACAAAATTGCAGTTAAAACGTTTGTTTATTCAGATATACTCAATAATGATACTTAGATTTTCAATACTAAAATTAAGACGTTTTTATCGATAAAGATAGGATTAATTTATTTTTTAGTTTTTACAATTTTAAGTCAATAATTAATCGATTATTATCGCAATATACATGATGTACTCTAATATCGGATTAGTTCAAGATTTAATGAATACATTAAATAAAGATAAATAAATGAAGATGTGCAATGCACAGATGAGATAAAGAAGTGTATTAAATCTTTGGGACATCGCGTTTATCTCTTCGTACAGCAGGCTTTTCAATCTTATACCTTCTTACGAACAAAAGATCTGGCAATCGGGGATTCTACTATAGAAACGCACAGAATCAAACGATTATTGCTTCCTTCTAAACGGCGCAGGTGACTATTCGGATTGGATCGTTTCTCGAGCGCCGAAAGCAAGAGCTCGATCGTTTATATCGGTGCTTAAACTCACAGCCTTTCCCCATTTTCAGTTTTCCGAAGCTCGAAACTTTTAGACTTTCCTTATAGTTGCCATTTTCCATTCAACCGGAGCATTCATGTTCCTTCTTTCCTACAGTAATTCCACTCCGTCAGGTCTTTTTACGAATGGCTGCCGATATGGAGAACTTCAGCACGAAAATTCTGTGAGAAATACGTGAGTTTTCATGCTCGAAGATCGAGAGAGACATAGGCGTTGGGATCTCTTTCACCAATCAGGGATTATATTTCAAATTCGGTGCTATGGAGTGGCAAATACTTTGTACAAAATTCTTGCATATCTATCTTTCTGTAGAATATCTTTTGATCGCTATCGTTCTTTCGGTTCAAATCTATTGACGAATCTTGAAATCAATCTGGAAAGTTTACCTTGGAATATTGCTTACAGAAAATATGATGGAGCATGATAGCAAAAGACGTTTCTCTGATACCATGATTTAAAATCTTTCGTAATTTGAGGATTTTCTAATCAGTTGTCTGAATATGAAGTTGGATGTGAAATGTTTATTTTTTACTTATTTGAAAAAGAATTGACGTATTAACCTGAAAAGTAAACACAGCGTGTAGAATTAACGATAAAATCTATTATCATAAAATATATTACGAGTATTTATTTAATTACATTTGTTGATTTGCATTGAGTTTATAATATTCAGTTATAGTTTGACTTTGTCAGTCTTCGTCCTTTTTACCGTAAGTTTTGCGAAAACATGCTTCACGTAAACTATAAAGTAACCAAACGGTAAAACAAAATATAAGAATTTGAAACCAATCGTGGCGTTTATTGATTTCCCGACTTCTTTTAAAAAAGAAACAACTTTAACTTCGTCGAAAGCGTTTGCCGTTGAAGCGAGACGCATGCAAACTTTTGATACGAAATACGGATATCGAAAGGGTCGAAAGTTTTTTTTTTTTCTTCCCAGAACAGGGCACCAAGGGAGAGATTCGCGTTTGCGGAAAGGCGATCCAGAGACGATCGAGAACGTTAACTTCCGGACGATTTGTCAGAGCCGAACTACAGCGGCGCGGCTTGGCCCGATTCTCGCTCACAGGTCCCCATAAATCCTCCCCCGAGCGCCTTCGCCGAAATCGATCCGAGATATATCTTTCGCTCGCCTTTCTCCTTTCGTTCTTGCTAATGCCGCGGAATCGCGGCTCTCGGGGAAAGAAAGACGGTGTGGGGAGATTTATCGAAGTTGCGGCTTGTTACGGGGGCTTTAGACTTCCGGCAGCAAGAGGTGGAGGAGACGGTGCTCCACGCACAGCTCGAAGCTGTAGAGCCAAAAGCAGCCGGAGAAGAAGAGAGGTGCTAGCGATTGATTAAGAGGGTCGTTTGTGCCAAGGAAATGCTACTTGAAACGCTACCGCTATCCGAGCCCATTCTCGGGCACGCCTGTTCTGCGCCCTTCTTCTTGCTGCACCTATCCTCGCGCTGTGGGACGACGTTACGGCGAATCACTCCTAGACATTAAAGACAATGGTAGGATTTCAAAGTTGGAGCAGCTTAACTCGTTGATTGTTACAGAAATCAGAAAACTGCAGGTGCAATTTAATTGGCAATAAGGGACTCGAGAAAGAAAAGTGGAGAGAAAAAGAAAGGGAAAGAACTCGAAAATTAGATCATTGTTATTCAAATTATCTAATAGAATTGGAACTTTGACTTGTATACTATAATACTCCCTTTATTAAAAACTTAATGTATTTAAATGTAAAAATAAAATTGTAGAATTTTGTGTTCGCGACATCAAGTAAATTTACCTCGAGTTGCGTTAGTTCTTTTTTGAACGTAGTACGTATCGCGTTCTTGATTCTTGAATAACGTAAGATTTGACAAATAGCGACAATATTCTCGTGGATCAATGCGGGTCAAAGGGTCGAAACCATTCCAACCATTTACAGTATCGATTATTGGGAACCTTACCCAAAGTACCATTCGGTACTTAAGCGACAGTCTGACAGTGTAATAGGGTTTCCGTAGTAATACGACAGTATCAATAATCAGACACATTGAAATTAATCCGAGCTGTTCGGATAACGATAATACGGAAACAAACTATTAATTGTTTTGGAGAATAGTGACAGAATGTATCTGGAACTCTAAGAAAATCGGTAATATTACAATAATCTGGATCTTTTTTATTGCTAGTGTAATATTTGCGTGAACAGTTTTGTTATTAAAATTATTTACTATGGATGAGATTGCATGGAAAATTTTATTGAGTATAATTAAACCTTTTTAAAATAAATATATATTATTTATCAAAACATTCTGCCTGATAGCAAGCGTTAAAAATTATGTTTAAATGTATGGCATACAAAATTCGATTTTTAGAAAAACAGTAATATTTTTTCGACGAAAACCAAAATATAGACCGCTATTTGTATGTATTTAGCATGTTGCGCAAAAAAATATAAAATATAATATTGGGGAAACATAGTGAAATTTTATTTTCGAAGGAAACTTTTAAAGCATTATTTTTCAATTCTATCTTCGCGGTGCATTGTTCAAACTAAAAAAACTTAAAAAACCTTGAAAAACTGCGTTAATCAAGTTTTCTTTTCAGTTTTTTGAGATATGTTTTAAATTCACTAGAGATTTCATAAAAAGTGACATTCAGAACTTGTTAGAATACTTAGTTTTAGTGTTAGAATGCCTTCTTTGATTCGGAGAGTATTTGCAATGTAAGCGACCTAAAAACGTTATAGTTCATAAACGAATACCTCGAAGATTCGCAAACGGTAGAACTACGGGATCGAGCGGTGGTTTCGTGCACAAGGGCGAGGATAAAAACGCTGAAACACGTGTAATACCATTGCGGTAATACCGTAAACCGGAAAAGAATGAAACTAGGAGCAATAAAGGAACCGAGAATACTTGGCAAGGGCGGGGGGGGCAATAAGTCTGAAATATGCCAGCGTTTTATTCTTGCCGTACGAATATCCGCCGTGAAGAAAGGCAATAGGAACGAGTATGACGGCAGAAAGGACTCGAAAGGGTGAAAGAGACGGTGAGTCTTGCATTCGGGGGGGGGGGGGG
>NW_017296680.1:219640-244511 GCF_001594075.2 Trachymyrmex cornetzi | reverse complement strand
GAGAAAGCGCGGGGGGGGGGAGAGAGAGAGTGAGAGCAATTCTCGTTATAACTTCGGTGCCCCGCGGAAACTTAAACTGCTGCGAGCCGAACATGCAGAACTTTCGGCCGTTTTCCTACTCGGGACAATCCGGATCGCCCATCCCTTTCTACACTTCCTTTGCTTCCTCCCTCCCGGGTTTGCCCCAGGTACGCGCACATCGTCGTCCTTTTCACGAGAGACTGCTCCTTTTAATATTGTTGGAGGGAATGCCTCAGGTAAATCGCATTCCCGTGTCGCTGCGACTTTCGACGTAAAATGCGTGCGCTCTCATATAGTCCGAACTTCACTCCATGAATTCGAGGATGAGGGTAAGTGAAGCATAAATTCGAAATTGCATCGCCTATGATATAATTTACTATTTTTTTAAATCGTCTTATTAAACTTTTCTAAAGTTCTTTAATAAAGGTAAAAAAAAAAAAAGAACAAAATATATAAAAGTCGCGATAATTCACAAGACTATCTAGACCAAAATTTTTCCACATAGAAAAAAATTTCTTTTTGCTGAAACGTTATTATTGGTGAGAAAGTCTTAAGAAGCAACACGTGCTCCCTTGTTTCATTAAATCCATGCAGATTTTACATTCGCGACAATGCTGATTCGGCTTTGAAGATTCGGCTGTTTCGTTACCGCTGCGCAGTTCAATTCTTCTGCGTTCGCAAAACTCGCCATCGCCGTTGTTGCGACGTCTGAAAATTTGGCACTTGTCTCTCTTTGACCCTTCCATTTCCTTCTTCTTCCCAGAGCGATGTTGCGCACTACGAAACTCTCTCCTTTGCCCCAATCACGTTTTGTCCCAACAGCTTGCGATCTACAACGTTCACCGAAAATTCGTTTAGCAGCCACGTTGCTTGCTCGCGCGCAGTTCCATTCCTCATGAAATTGCGTCACGTGTCCCGTGAAGTGTTATTGGCCTAAAACGCCAATTTTCCCATTTACCGCGATTGACTGGGCAAATTGTGCACGAAACCTGTGGTCTGACACTCGTTCAATCTCGGTTCAAATCTCGAGTAATACTAGACTCGAAAATACTGTGCCATTGCTGGTATTTGTCACGTGTAATTGCAAACGCTATTTCGTGATACTTTATTGTGACAAAGGAACATACACTTTTAAGTCTTACGTACCTATTTTGGAACCCATTGATAAATATACAGTTATTTAAAATAAACTTTGACTAAATTATTTAATTTTTAATAAATGTATTCGTATGTATTTATTTGTACTTATGTTGTTCTTATTGAAAACTAATATCGAATCTCTCGATCAGAAAACTAGCATAAATATTGCATATTAAATTAGAATTTTAACCCTTACCGTACCATCTACAATTTGGTGCCTCATCCATACCATCAAGGGTCACTTCAAATCTCTTCGTTTTTTTCACCTCTTCAAAATAATAAAAAAAATCTCTAAAAATTCACCAACATACTTTCAACTTTCTAGAATAAATATTGACTCTTTATTTTGGAAAATAATAAAATGTAATATAATTTATAATTACCGAAAGACTCCAAGAAACTTGCACGAACAGGAATCGCTCGGTCACTAGTTACCCATATTAGTACGGTAAGGGTTAATACGAAAATGTAATTGTAATCTCGTCATATTTCAGTTTTAATTTTGATCAAAATTTATCTATTAAAGTAATTCTGTAATTTTTCGCGATTTTTTAATGTCGAAAGTATGCACACATGCAAGATTATTATTTAAAAAATGACTGTTGTATATCTTGCACATATTTCTTGCTTATATTTATCAAGTAAAACCATTGTGTATTTCCGCACTGGTCTCAGTACGTTCAATACACGTCATTGCGCTTGTAGGTTTGGCGTTTGCAAGGGAAATAAGTATGAATAACCCAGTCGCAATGATTTATGATGCGCGATGAATATTTATTGATAAATGATCGCGCACGTTTTGTGCCGGATCTATTTGATATTTCGTTGTGACGAGACGAGCGGATCGCGGGATGACAGCTGGGGCCTTTTAGGGCGGAATGCAGTGCACAGTGAAATTGTTGTGATATCCGGCTACGTGGCGCGGTGATCCCCGTCGCGGACGAAACTACGTAAATTATGAATGCTGTTTGACTGCATGCCAGCTACACCCCATAACCGGCAACTGCCACGACCCTGGGCTTTGCACGTGTCTGATGTACGTGTAAAGCCCATGCACATAGAGTGGAAGCTGTGGAAGTGCACGTGCGCGGAACTGCAAACAGGCGGAATAAATTCTCGCAGCGTCATACACGCCGTTACGAATATGAGTACGCTCGAGAACGGCATGTTTCCTTCGAGGCGAACACGGTTGTATAAACTTGAATTTTTATGGGAAGGATAATCGCGGGTGATCTTGTCTGACTGTTATGCTACATTTTACATTACCTTTAGAATTAGACTTACGCAGAATTTTCAAAATGTCACGGATATTATCATAGACGGTGATTCTGCGAATGTATCAGTGCCGTCTCGTTTTCTGTATGAGAATTTGCGCTACGGCTTCTCGGTAGTACGAATTCCGTATATTTTCTCTCGATATGAAGTCGAAATACGGGAAAGCACCGTAGCGGCCGAAAAATAACAAGGATGATACGATGAGTTAGGTAAACCAAATGTTTATCCGCGATACGGCTACATCCAGTGCCGAACGAACGTACGAACGAATCGATTTCGCCCACATAGCCGATGGCGAGCCGTGTCGAAAATAATAAAAGGACCAACGGTGCTTGCAATTTATACCCCCGGTAGGGTTGGCGTGCATGTCTCACGGTGGTGCATCCCGGTCGATCCCCCGGCCAGTGTGTTTCCGACCGAGAGATAAAGGCGCCGCTCTGGCGAACAAGCTACCCATATATATTCAGGGCGCGCTTTTAGCACCGATCGTGCCCGCGGTCACTAACTAAAAAGGGATCAAAGGGCAGAGAGCGCGGCCGCCTCGACGTGTCGGACGTGTGTTTTTGCCGCCGCGATTACTTTTTTACAATGGCGTTTTTCACTCGCGACTCCAACCTGCCATGCCTATGCTTGTCCGGTTTTCGCGATTCGTTGACGCGATTCATGAAAAATCTCCACTAAAATCCTGTCTTCGAAAGAGTTGTATTTCGCAAGATTTTTTATCAGATGCACGATATATATATTTTGTAAAATAAAATTTAATCGACTGTGTGTGTGTTATAGAGAATATAGAACTTGGATTTCTTGTAAATGAAACAGAAACAAAAATGTGTCACATTCTAAACGTGACATCTTTAGCATAATATAATAGTTTTTTGAAAGTGAGATAAAACCGTATCCACTGTGGCTTACCTAAACTTTTTTTTATTTTATTTCTAATTTTTTGCTGAGTCCAAAAGTAAAAACTGGTCAACACATTTGAAAGAGGAAACATTTGTGAACATTAATTTAAATATATGAGACGTTTTCAAATATTTTCCTGGCTGCAATAAAGATTTAGATAAAACAAAGTAGCATGTAGGTCATACAGGATACATATGTAGCTTAAGTTGTATTTCGCAAGATTTTTTATCAGGTGCACGATATATATATTTTGTAAAATGTTATTGACTGTTATAGAATATAGAACTTGGATTTCTTGTAAATGGAACAGAAAAAAAAAATGTGTCACTTTCTATGTAAACGTGACATCTTTAGCATAATATAATAGTTTTTTGAAAGTGAGATAAAACCGTATCCACTGTGGCTTACCTAAGCTTTTTTTTATTTTATTTCTAATTTTTTGCTGAGTCCAAAAGTAAAAACTGGTCAACAGATTTGAAGGAGGAAACGTTTGTGAACATTAATTTAAAAATATGAGACATTTTCAAATATTTTCCTGGCTGCAATAAAGATTTAAAGATAAAAAGAAGTAGCATTTAGGTCATACAGGATACATATGTAGCCTAAGTATATGTTTTCGTCTTTTTTATAAAAACAGGGAAATTCAAAATAAAAGAAAGAAAATGAAGTTAGATAGATTAGAATCCATGTTTTGGAATAACAAAAATCCAAAAAACAAACAATCGATTTATATACTCAACACACCTCGATTGGCCATATTGATTCTATCTTACAAAGAGTCCTTTTGTTTATTACAAACAAAACGAAATAAAAAAAATTGGTGGTCAAATTCAAAAGAGGAAACATTCATTAAAAATATAAGACATTTTCAAATATTTTTCTGGCTGCAGTAAAGATTTAAAGATTAAAAAAATAATGAAAATATAAATTAAATACATTACTGTGTGTGTGTGTGTGTGTAAAGTATCAATTCAAAATTGTAATAATATAAAATATGGAAGTTATAATAATCATCACTAGTTCTTCAAAACAACAACTATGAAATATTACATCACTATCACAATATTCTGCATTTAGTTTCACTGACAGCAACAGAATGCACAAACTAAGCAATTAACTGATGCAAACAAGTTACATGGATAGCTTGTATAACATACTAGTGCTATTTGTTGAGTTCGTCGTGTAAATATCTATATAAACATCCGTGCAAACAACAAGTAAATCATATTGGATACTACTGGTACTAGACCATTGAATACGGTTACCTTCTGTTAGTGTTACTTTTCCTTACGCGAGAAATTATACGTTTATCAGTATTTCTTCCCATGTCTCTTATCTTTGTGCGTTTATATATTTAGTTTTTATAATTTATTTAATATGTAAATGATAGCATACATATATCGCGTTAGATTCCGCTATAGAAACGGATCGTTGAAATTCGTGCTAAGCCAACGCAACGGCGGATTATCGTACTTACTCGTTAGAAGAAAGCGCGATGTTGACAAGAGAAAAGACAGGATGGGGTTCAGTGCTCGACATAAAGGACAACCGGGTTGCATGGTGGGAAATTAGTCTGCAAAATTTCCCCCGGAATTATGTCGTAAATTAAAGTTTGTACACGCGAGTGAATCTGCATCCCCCTGCTCCTACGTCCGCCCTTTTCTGTCTTCCCTTTTCGCCACCCTGGCGCGATTCGCTGAAACGAATTTTTCCCTCTTTCGAGTTTCGGCCACGAGATTAATCCGAAAATAACGAGATGCGCAAAAAATATTTCCCCTCGTTACGTCGTCAACCGTAACATCCGTCGTTTATTCAGAGTATATTATAATGTACGTGCATGCTATCGTAATTATGTCTGAATTCACTTACATGTATTACATATACTTGTCATATATGTACAAAGTTCTAGTCCTGTTATTTTCGCTCTTATAAGGTTTATTTTGCTTCAGACTTATTATTCCTTTTATTTCTTATTTTACTTTGGCGAAATTAAATAAAATCAATTTTTTCTTAATCATCAAATGTACTTAATAAATAAAAAATTTGAAGATTATTCTTTTCATACAACGAAAGATAAAGAAATAAATACAAATAAAACCCAATCATAAGTGCTCAATGTACTTTCTTTTATTAATTATTCACGAGTAATTATAGCTATATTCTAAATTGATACATTAATTTGTTATCAGTCATCAGTTGTCTCGTAAGCTATAAAGCCAATTAATATATAACTTTCATTTTAGTTCTTGTCTTCATTTTCCTCCGTTATCCATTGTTTGGGGATTCACCGTTCCAGATTCTATTGAAAAAGTCGCAATTTTGCTTGTCGAAAACGGAGAAGACATCGACGGCCGACTTATCGATATACGGGCACGTGTAATCTTCAAACAGCTATAGTTTCTGATCTACGAGACTTACATAACGGCTTACATAATGGTTACGGACTGTCAGTATTAGTGGCAGCAACGTCGAGTCAATATTGATACGTACTCGCGATGAAACTGGAGACTCCTATCCGTTTGTGCATTCTGGATATTGAATTCGGTCGTCTCCCGATCGGATCTTCCAGGTCCGCAGTGATCTGGAGCTTGATTATGATCAGCAATCCGAATTGGTGGTTTATCGTTCTCGGCACGCTCGTTACGTTCATATTCCGCAGGGAATGATGGCGATCTCGCGATATATTATCGAATCGATTTGCGCCGAGTCCCTCGGTAGCTGTCGCAGAAATTCTCCTGAGCACGGTGACGAAGGTCGTCATAGTAATCATACGTTAATTACGTATAATCCATGATCTGCTTAAGCCTGTGAGGACGATCGATAACGTATGTGGTAGCGTGCAGTTATCCATACACGGCAGTTCTAACTAGGTTTATTATACCTGCTGACATAGTTCTGTAATCTTGCGTCGTTAAACTATTTTGAAGTATTTTACGTTCCATAAACAAATCTCGTTCTTTTTTTTTTTTCTTTCACAGTGGTTAAAAGGTCCGAACATCGATTTCCACGATACTACAAAGCAATTTTTTTTTTTTAACAGTCCGGTCATACCGAACGCCAGCGAGAAATCCTTTAGGCCGCACGCTCTTTTATCTCGAATTTTTCTCGCGGTCGTATACTTCGCTGTTGCGGCAGCGAAATTTGATTGCCGTCGTTATAGTTCACGTGCACTTTGGGCATACATGAATATTCCGTGCGCCGCTAACAACGGTATTCCACGCTCCGTTGCGGAACGCCACAAAAGAACGGAAACCACCCCCTACTATATCGATCGTGACGAATAGTATTTGGCAGAAATCCCTACTTCGCTGAATAAGTTCGGGTAATAGGAAGGGTAATAGCTATTTCGCTAGTACAACTTCGTAGTTAACATTTATGCAAAATGAAGACGGATAAGTGCAGAGTTTGAATTAAATAGAACGAAATTTCTGCTACGCCAGAGTGAGCAAATCATAAATTTTGAAAGAAACATTTTAACAATTTTTATAATTATATTCATAACTTTTATAATTATATTAGAAGTTTCACTCTCGTTTAGAGGGTGAGAATATCTCTGAATTTTATATTATATCTTGTAGTTTTATAGTTTTTTAATGATAAACGTTTCAAGATAGGAGTCGTGAATACTGCTGTTTTATTAGCAATATAGATCTACGTTACTGCAGAGTATACAAGCAAATACCGAGCCAATTTCCAAGATTCCATTGCGTAGATTGTTAGAGACAAGTTTAGCTGCAGCAAGCGTCGAGCAACGGAGCGAGCAAGCTCATTGGACAATTACGGCAACCGGCATGAGAACAAGTTGGGAATCCGTTCCGTCTGATTTGAACTCCCGATAAAGAGCGTTGTCGCGGTTTAAATTTGTATTAACCCACGACCAGGAGATTCTCATGTATCCGTGGACAAAGCTATCTGCACGGTATTAAGCCATTAGACCGTAACGAGAGTTGATTAAGTGTACCGAGGTTGCGGACGACCGAGAGATCGGACAAAAAGAATATATCCGACAGTAAAACGGAGGTCCGAACGCGATGCGACGAGAAAAGAGAAGCGGAAGAGCGCGTCGTTGGAGATTTCCCGGGCCACGTTGGCCTAATGAAAATTCACGGATTCTCCATTGGCGCGATAAAGTCCACCACGTCATTACCATTGCCCTGTAGCTCGTTACGGCGTTTATTTAGCCGCGGTTCTTTTTTTTTTTTTTTTCCCCCGAGATCGGAACGAATGGCGCGCTTACACCAAACGTTTAATCTTGGATTTATTTTAACGAGAGTTTACGACGACAGGTAAAGTTTACGTGGAGATCGTGCTATCGATATCGGGTTATTATGCAACGATTTCCTGTGACAAGTACGTGTATAATAAGTAAGTTATTTCGTTGCTTATCTTATCACAGAGGAGAAATTGCTGATTAGTGTTTGCATTTATTTGCAACTCATAAGTACTCCCTTTAACCTTTTCGGTGATATTAAAAGGATTTTGAATTGAAACTCGAACTCTGTATACTGAGAAAAGATGCTTAAAAATTTATTTGTGAGATATAATATTCATTTCACTGAAATAAATATTATCTCTCACAAATAAATTAAATACAGTGAAATAAAATTTTATTTCTAGCAAATAAGCATCTATTTTAATTTTTACAATTAATTCATAACCGGCAGAAAACATTAGTTACATACATAATCGGACAATTCAGGCCTCTAAGGCCCCTATTATTCTTCAGATAAACTTTGAAATAAAATAGAAAATTTCAATATCAGAAAACGTTAATAAAATATTTGGCCAAGTTCATCGAATTTGTCGAAAACTTAACGCCACAAAACATTTGGAAAAACAAAAAGATTACTGCAAATAATGATGCTCTCTAGGCCATTATGTGAGATCCCGTTTGTGTTATTCCCATAAATGTTTTGTGGCGCTAAATTTTTGACAAATTCGATGAACTTTGCCAATTTTACTATTGTTTTCTAATATTGAAATTTTGTATTTTATTTCAAAGAATAATTTATTTAAAGAATAATAAGAGCCTTAGAGGCCCAAATTGTCCGATTATGTATGTAACTAATGTTTTCTGCCGGTTAAGAGTTAATTATAAAAATTAAAATAGATGCTTATTTTCTAGAAATAAAATTTTATTTCGCTGAATTTAATTTAATTTATTTGTGAGAGATAATATTTATTTCAGTGAAATGAATATTATATCTCACAAATAAATTTTTAAACATCTTTTCTCGGTATACGTGCATATGATTTGCGAAACATCAACGCATCATCACATATATTATTATATTACATCAATATCGCACGCACATATACATATAAAATTTTTACAAAAATTGTTCACTTATTTAAAATTTCTAAGCTCATTTCTAAAAATATACAATATTGTCCTTTCTGTTAACTCTATACGGGGGATTAAGCTTGTTTCATAAATTATAAAATTTTCATGTAAAACAAATGTTACAAATCGATACCAAAGTCGATAACAAAACTGCAATTTTTTCATTTTTTACATGACATTGTTTGGCCCCATAAATGCGTTTAAATCTTAATTGTAAAAAAGAATTTATAGGTTTATTTATTAACAAATAGATTTCTCTGTGAGAAAAATGTCAGGCAAACAAACGGTTAACTTACAGTAAATAAAAAAGATTGGGTTATTATTTTAAGCAAAGGAAAAATTATCGTAAGGTTAATAACAATTACAATCATCGCTCGTGAGTCGGTATACGAAATTCGAGAGACAACGAAATTAATTCATTTGTCATTGAACAAAAGATCGTACGCGCTATTTCACGATAATAGCGAATCAAAGGACGGCATTGCACCGCATGCCGTTGAAATTGCGAAAGAATCGGGGCGCGTTCGGGTATCCTTTGATATTTTCGAGAGGATTATCCCAAGTACGTGCTACGGGCGTGCGTTCCCATACAGGATGCGATATTCGAGCGATACACATACATCCGAGCGATGGGAGCAGAACGGGGGAGTGAGAGGCAACGATAAATCCGGCTCGCCGAATAAATATTCCGAATCGAGACCCGGTCGAGCGCATGGAATCCGCCCGCGCGCGCACGGAATTATTTTCACGCGCGCCAAACCGGACTTTAATTTGCGATAGTGACTGCCACAAGCTCAAAGGGATGCCGACCCTCTCCCTCTCTCTCTCTCTCTTCTACACGACCTGCTCGATTTAATTAATGCTCGTTGCATAGTCCGGTGCGGGACCTGCGCGACCTGCGCTTTACAACGAGAAACACGCGCTCATCCTCTCGTGCGAACGATGATTATGGAAAAGACCCTTGAGAACGTGCTTGTGACTATGTGCAGATTTGTGCAGATATAATTGAACTTATATACGATCAAAAGTTAGATTTTTATAACAAAATAACATTATTTAACAAACGCGACGTCCCATTTAATTTTTTACATTTTATTTTTACTTTCAGACACGCATTCTTTTTTCATGACATCTTGAGTATCTTCTGAATGCAGAGTCGTCATTTTTTAGAATAAATCACGAAAAAAACATAAACACTTTTAATTATTGAATCTAATAAAATATGAAAAAGTCCGATTGCTTATTATATAAAAAAAAAGTCTTCTTTTTATTTATTCTTTTGGCAAGTTGCACAATAAAAAAAATTGTCTTGCGCTTAAAAAAGTACTACGTATACACATTAATATTATTAATACACAGAGAACTTTATTAGATTATTGATCGTACAATTCTAATATAATGCTCCCTTTGTTAATTAGACAGAAGAGAGTCACTTTAGTAATCCGATTGGATGAATACGGGGATCCTCTGTTATCATCATTGATAGGTTGTTATCAGGAGAATGAGTAGCTCGCTCCAGACAAATTGGCTAGTCAAATCCTCTGAGGACTCGCATCCCTTACTATCCATCCTCGCTCTACCGGCTGTCACGATAAAGACTTGATCCATGCGTTCGTACATGTGCGATTCATGTATACTTTGGCCGCCAATTTAACACTGTCTTAAATAAATCCGTGCACATTTATATTTTATATAATATGTATAACAAAATATATATATCGAGTAATTCGGTTTATGTATGTATATGAATAGGTAACAAATTGTTCCAAATTGAAAACATCTGCTATATGATATATATTTTATCTTAAATTAGAGTCACTTCTGATCATACATTAATTGAGATACATTTCTCAAAAATATAATATTAATATTATGAACTCTTAAACGCGGTATGGCATACTTAACATTCTTTTCCCAACGCTTTCTCCATAACTTTTTTTTATTGAGATACATACATTTGCTTGGTACTATTATGTCTTTTAATGTCTTGCGTTTCAATCGAAAAGAAATTTTATTGTATATTCATTTTTATGAAAGTTATAATTAATCGAATTGGATGGATATGCCATACTGCGCCGTATATAGTATGGTGGCGTTTAAGGTTATCTAAATTATAATTATTTAAATCTTATCCTAAATATTGATCTGACTGAACTTATACGAATGGTCTATAAATTTTCGAGATTTGAATTTAATTCAGGGTGACGATAAGAATTGCGATCCATTTTTACGGATATAGACGTAGAGTGAGTGGTAGGTAGGTGCGTACTTTCTTTCACGCGATCGGGGCATTCATAACGCGAGGCGCTTTAAGTAAATGGCGAAGTTATCTCGATAGGCAAACCCAACGAGGTCGGAGGGATGGGCGCGACTCCGGCATTCAAGAATTCAAATATCTTCGAATTCGGTCACCCGTCCCTCGTTCCTCCCATCGCTTTACGTTCCCCTCGATCTTATATCCCACCTCGTTAAACGAGCTCGTTTATGATACCTCAGTTACATTTGGCATGCATGTGGCCATTTCTAAGCAGCGCTTTCTATACCTACGATCTATTCTACGGGGGTCATTTCGTTACATCGCGCTTAAGTGCACTTGTTATAGCTTTTGCTTTACACGCTAAAACGTTCAATATATACACGCAATTGTAGGAGAAAGAAAGAAGCGGAAAGATAAAAATTAATACGATTTGAAATCAATGTTATCTTTTTTCAGAAACAATCTATGCGAATTTTGAGAACGTAATTCACTTAATAATTTTCATTATTATTATCAATAAACGTGTCAGTGAATCAAATTTCAATATTAAAATTTACGATAAAATCTGCTTGGTATATATTCTAATAATTGTGTAATATTAATAATCGATAATCTTGTTACAAAAGAATTTATTAATATTATTGAATGTATACGTTATGAATTTAGATTAATTTTATTTTCCGATCACACACACACAAAGTAGAAACGCTACTTTATGGGCAAATACTCTTTAAAAAATTTATAAATAAATGATTTCTGCTGCGAGTCGGTAGCAAGCAGAGAAAAAATGATGGAAAATTTTTTTTAAAAAGAGAAAGCAAAAAAGCTACTTCAACGTTGGCTCCGAGCGAGCCGTGGTAAGCAAGGTTGACAGACGGAATCTTTAACGAAACTTCTTTCGCTCTCGAAAGAGATCCACTCGTAAACAGTCTGACGTGGCTTAACGTGTGTACTGATCCGCTTTAGCAACCGTAAGTTCCACTTAATTTCTCTTCGATGTCTGAAGACGATGAAAGAATGCAGTAAAAATATTTATTTTTCCTCTCTCCTGTGTCTTATAAATTTTTCTCCTAGCTATTCGTAATGGAAAGTGCGTCATTGTAGCTAAACCGAGTAAACGTTAGCTGTGAAAGAGCAATTACTTTGACGACATTAGTTTACCGCGACATTCGAACATAACGCATTATGATATAATATTTCAGGAATCTTTTACAAATTTGCACATCAAAGAGAAACGCAGAATAGGATTGCGTTTCTAAAGTTCTCATTAGTCGTCTTTGAATGAACACATTCGCGAGCAATTTCGGAAAGTAGGAAAATCCACTTTTCTCCGAGTTTTACAGGGATTTTGCACGACTGGCAACTGTTTAAGGAAATAAGAAAGCACCAGAGAGAGAAAGGAAGAGAGAAAGAGAGAAAAGACGAGGAAAAAGATCTGACGTAGGGAGAGAAAACCCAGACTCATTTAAATGTACGATACCCTTCGTCTCTTATCGCATTATGGTAAATACAGGGTGTACTCTTCTTTCTTCGTTGGCACGAAGTAGAGAATAGGCGAAGGGGGAAAGGAAGAGAGACGAAACGAGGAGAGAACCGGCTGCACTGCTGATTGCAAATTGACTTCGCTACCGAAATAATACCGACGGCCGCGTGTTACTTGTAATTCTTATTGCGCGAAGTTCGTTACGGATTTCCTCCGACTCCGTCTCTCTTTGCGCAGACACACACACACGTAGAAAAGTACACGTACATACGTGTTTCATCCACCTGCCACTATGCACGCGTACACGGCTAACGGGCTGTGTAGAGTATCCCGCACGATTTACTTCCCCAATTTGCTGGTTTGGTGGGAGCTCTATCATCTCGTTGCGCGCCACTCGTTTTTCCGATCTCTCTACTGTTTTTCCTCTCTTGCATCCCCTACCTCTGCCGTTGTGTCGATACAGAAATGCGGGTCGCCCGATAAAATTGCTTCATCAACGCGATCGCCGCCGCGTGTGCGCGTGCGTTTAATTACCGAAATGCCATTTGCGCACCCGGAGGTGCGAAAAATGTTATTATACGTAGTACTCGTTAGCGATCGGCGACGATATCATTGAACGCTTTCGTCGGGTTTTCATTAACGATCGATACGAGGTCACGACTGAAAGTGCAGTTCAGACATCGTCTGAAAAGCCCCATTCAGTGAATGTTTAACGCAATCAATTATGCATGTATTACGATCGCGTAAACTTTAAACTTTTCGTAACTTTTGTGCAAATTTGTAAGAATATTATTTTCGAGAAACGATCCAGTATTAATAATGGTGTGTCGTTACAATTTTTTTATTTTTTATTAGAAAGAATTCAAAGAAAATAGCAGCCTTGCAAATATGTATCAGAATACATTTTAGGTTATCACAAAACTGAAAATCAGGGAAATGTCAGGGAAACTATCAAGGAAATTAAGGAAAAATCAAGGATTTTTGCAAAATTTTTTGAAAGTTCTTAATTTTAAAGAAGTTTAATGTGCATACATTACACTTATATAGTTTTGAAATACTATTAACTTAACAATTAAACGCTTCAAAATTAAATGTCAGCAGCATTAATAGTAAGTTGTTTGTTGTGTTAAGAGAATGCTGGACGGTACAAAATCGATTTGATCGATCTTGATTAAGTTCAACCGTCACTCCAACATCCCCTTAAATTGTTTTTTTAATCAAAATTTGACGATTTTCAAATCAGGACAAAAATACAAAAAATTAAAAAATGTTATTTAAAGTATCAGAGAAAATCATGAAATTTTATCTAGAAATTAGGGAAAAGTTATGAAACTTTAGAATGAGAAAATTGTGGGAAACCCTGAAATTGGAATGGCATGTAAAAGTATTGATATCTTATTATGCACATGCATTTTTCATATTAAAAAAAAACGAAGTTGAAGGAGCGACTAATAACTGTCGACGGCCAATGTCGCAAAGAAATATTATCGCGTTGTCCATTTCAAGGTATGTACTGCGCTTGTACAGAATTTGAATACGTTTCACGGTCGCTCGAGCTCGAAAATTGGCTCCGTGAGTTTTGCAAGCGCGAAATCCGACGGCGCGTAGATGTCGGAGGACGTTAAAAGGCGCTTTTAGCCCCTGCGCGCTACGTGAACTAACGAGCCCACCCCTTCGCAAGAAGAACGGTCGTTCGAGGGGAAGCTGGCGTCGCGCAGCCTCGGAAATTGTGTCGCTGCATCGATGCGAAAATGTTTAATCGACAATCACGGCTCGATTGTCATCCATCCTACGAAACCGCCTTAATTGCGGCGCGTTAATTATAACGGTATGATTATTGGACCGTGAACGTAATTACCAGCGCGCGTGTCTGCGATGATTAGCTCTGCTTTTGTGAGGATGAGTCAGATCGGAAATTGCCTCGTATAATCCAGAATTCTGAAGTTACGACTGAAAAAGATATTAAGTTCACGAGCTAATTTATTTAGATGTGACAATCGATCGATTTGTTTCAACTCGTAAATAAATTCTCAATTATAGGTTCCGTCTTATTATCCCATTCACGCGTTCGTGTACGTAAAATAGGCTATCAATAAAATGATCGCTTGTTATTATACGATTTTAGTTACATGGAAAGAATGATTTTGCTACAAATTTTATTAAAAACAGATATGAAAATAACTTTGGACTATCAAAATAATTACATAGAAATCTATGTATGCTAAACAATACTGTAAAAAATTTTAACATTCTAGTAATCAATATGAGCGTTATACAATTATTTGATGTTTTAACAAAATTATTTTTAGATCTCTACCTATAGTTAAATTTTTAGAATTACAATTTATATTAGAAAATAAATTAATGAAGAGAAGTAAACCTATTTTTAATCAAAGCGGATTTTAGTCCTTAAATATTTCGGAGTGAATTTATAACTATCCAATTTTACAAACCACGCGTCGAAATTTTTTTCGGTCTTGTAATCATGAACAGAAATAGAGTAATAATTCTGTATCATCACATATTAAATTGATGAGCAATTTAATAATTTTTTATGCTAATAAGAAAAATATTAACCCTTACCGTACCATCTACAATTTGGTGCCTCATCTATACCATCAAGGGTCACTTCAAATCTCTTCGTTTTTTCACCTCTTCAAAATAATTTTAAAAATCTCTAAAAATTCACCAACATACTTTCAACTTTCTAGAATAAATATTGACTCTTTATTTTGGAAAATAATAAAATGTAGTATAATTTATAATTATCGAAAGACTCAAAGAAACTTACACGAACAGGAATTGCTCGGTTACTAGTTACCCATATTAGTACGGTAAGGGTTAATAATTTGATATCAATCTAAACATCTTAAGAACTAGATAAATAATTTCATTGATTGCGAAAAATATTGCTTCAGCAGCCATTCTTACTATGTATCAGTGCACACCGTTCATAATTATGTTCTATTCGGAAAACGAAGAACTGAAGCGGTATTTCCGCCGCGAGAATATATTATAAAGAGCGGTCGCGTAAACTGTATGATAGTTAATTAAGCGGCGAAGTTGCTCACGTGACGAAGACGAGCGCCGTAAGACAGAGACCACAGGGGATCGACGGAATAGTCAAGGATTTCTAGGAGATTTCGTGGTTGCTGACGGGGGTGTGCAAAGGGGTGCTAAGTTTAAATTTTAGAGAAAGAGAGAGAGAGAGAGACAGCGGGAGATACGACCGAGATAATGGCGCCGGCTTACGTCGCACAAAGGCGGCGAGGATGCCGGGGCCATGCTCCCGAGGTCGGACTCGTAACGCGACACTTGTGCGCTACGGCTTAAGTTTCGTAATACCACTCTCGGGCGACTGCGATACAGAAGATACAACCGCCACCAGCGGTCGAGGGGAAACCGCGGGAGACTTAATACAATTTACATATCCTCGACTGTACGTCGCGCGATCTTCGCGGTGTTCACCAATTCGCATCGAGGATGGCTCTTCGCTGTCATCAAGTTTGTTCGCGTTCTTGGGCTTGCGTTTTTTTGCACTCAGCATCTTCGCTTTCTCTCTTTTCCCAACGTCCGAATATACTATATTTATCTCGTTTTAAGTGCAAAAATTTGTAGAAATTTCAAGCAATCCGAGCAAACCTATTTTTATTAATTCGCCGGATATTAGCCATGTGAGAACGACACGTGCGGAAAAATATGAACATTTTGATAAAACGAACTTCAAATTTAACGCATAAACGCTGTTGGTTCAAAATCTGCGAGAATGGATAAACGCTCTTATTTTGTACCACGTGTCCTTCAATATTTAATTAAATTTGAAGAAGAGCTTGGAGAATGATTATGTGATTTCTATTGCAATTGCTTCAACAGCAAGAAAGAGAAGCTTTCTGCGACTACTAATTTTTTAGGAGAATTTTTTAAGTACTTATAAAGAAGAATAGAAATATATTAAGTGCTAAAATTGCACGCTTTTGAATTTCCGCTGTTTTCAGTAGTGGAAATTCGCGGTTAAGTGTACCTATATATAGACGTCGGTTATTTTGCGAACGCACGACAGCCAAGTCCTTTTACAATCTTCTGCATTTAATCGTCAAGAAGAACGCATCTCCTAATTTGCAACCGGCTTGTCGAATACCGAGTTTTTATTAATTATTCTCGCGTCCCCCGTTGAATCGATGATTACATCGAATTCCGCGAATTCGCGCAAATACGCCAGGGATCGACACGACGAGTAATTACGAGCGCAAATAAACGCGAGAGAAGCCGGCGTCGCTTATAATTAAACGCATTCCTCTCTTTTTTTCGTTCTCTTTCATAGCGAGATAAAATTTGCAAGAACTCTGGTATCACCGTAGTACGTTCGCATTCACATTTCGCATTCACGCGCGCAATTTCGATACGATACCGAACGCTATTTCGGCTGATTCGCACGATAAACGAGCGCATTTATACCTATCGTAAAATAAGCGGCGGTTCTATTTATCGAACGTTGAAATATGATGCTTTTAATGAAATTATATCCAGTAAATTGACCGAAAACCAAGCGATTGCCGGATAGACGCGTGCAGTTCGGAGTTACCGTGCTCTAATTTTCTATGCTCTTCATTGACATCCTTTTACAGTTGTTATTATTATTATTATTATTCCAATTTGTATCATTAGTTAACGCATGAAAAACTCACTTGAAAAACGCAATTTTTTTCTTGCATGCGCAGGTACTATTATTTTACAATTATTTTCGAGCAGTTACGAAGCAATTATACGTATCTCTTTCTTCAATATTTCCCTCTTCCGAATATTTTCCTGAATATATTCTATCATTCAACGTTCGATACATTTACATGCGCGAGGTGCAACGTGTCGAATTCGCGCGAGACTTTCGCAGCGATGCGAGAATCGAGCATTAAAAACGCTCAACCCGATACCGACGTCGAATTTTGGCACGCTGAAAGATACGCGAACGCGAGGGATTAACCGATCGACCGGTCGAGCTATCAGAATCGGTGATACGAAAAGCCGGGGATCTCCATCAAACTGATAACGCATATTCTGCTCGGAGATGGGTGCTGCAAGGTAAACGATATTTACGTGGCTGGAAGATCGATAGCAATTTAGCCACCCTCCGCCGTTCTGAACGAACACTTCCCGGCGGCGACGGTGGTGGTGCACAGCCGCATCATCCCCCGTTCTCTCCCTTGCCCACCCGTCGTTACGCAGGTACGTCCACCATCACCGCTGCTACGCTTCCTTCCTCTTGCCAGCCTTCCACCTTCGTCCGTCTTCCTCCCAACGTGGCCTCCGCAACGTGGCCTAGTCAGTACTCATCCATATACATCGAGAAAATTAATATCTGGGCTTCGTCGGGTTTGTTCGCGCGCGCTGTGAATAAACCCGGTTTGCGCCACCCGGGCGTTGTTTCCAACTCACCCCCATCTAAAGCATCCTTCGCGTTCCTTCCCTTTCGCCCCTTTCGCCCCTTTCTCGCGCTGGCAGCGATCAACGTCGCGCAGCTTCCTCTCCCCGTACCGCCGCTTTTTTGCCACGCGTGAATGGCTCTTATTCCCGACTGTAGTAACGTCGTTTAGCCGCCAGCTTCGCTTAAATAAATTTCTTTGTTATTTTTGCATGCTATAGAATAGCGATGTTGCGGGAAAATTTTTTATACGGCGTAATGTTACACATGGCTATCTTCCTCGGAATTTAAACGTAACTCGAGTTAATCATGCGAATTGCTCCGAGCGTGGCGTATTGCACGTTAACTGCGAAATATATTCATAATGAGAATACTTTGATACAAGCAACGCGGAGTGCTGGGTTAATGTTAATAATAGCGCCGAGAGAATTGCAATTTTTCTTTTGTTGCCATTTTCCCCGAAAGATACTGCGCAACCGACATTTTCTATTACCACGTAATCCTTCCTTTATTACTTGTAGAAGGCTTAATACTCTCGTTCTTCGAAGATAAATGTATCGCTACGATGATTAATACGTGTCCGAACAAAAATTCAATTCGAAACTGTAATGTGAGTATACAATACATACGTTTCATGTACGTAGCTGTATACCACGTTTCCATTGTGTTCCGTAAAAATTATGTTGACACATTACGTGTTTATTTTCTGAATTACGTTTTAACGTTATTCGAAAGATGCTGCATCAGTATCTCGTTAAAAAATTAACGCGCGTTTTCAATTTCCGGCGCGGGTTTTTCAAGTAAAAACGAAAATTCTCCAACATTTTTCAGTTCACGTAGGTGATATTTTCGAGAGAAATACGCGAGACTTTTAATGCAATAATTCACATCGATATCCGATCTTTCGCCATGTCGTGTATTTTTCACAAGCATGGGTTACTACCACCCTTATTCGTCATTCTGCCGCACGTCGACGTTGTAACCAGGGGTAACGTCCGGCGTAGCCGCGCGCACGCCGCTTATATTTACATATTTAACTAACCCAACGGCGCGAGCATTAACGCAAACACAGACGGATAATCCGGAATATATTAATCCGTGGCGGGCGCATACCATCGCTTTGAATTAACGTGAATATTCCTGTGTAAGCCCCCGCACGCGCAGCAACGTCGAATCGGACGAGTGCACCACCTCGCATGCATATTGCAGGTATGTTAATGCGCTTTCTCTCCCTCTCTCCCTGTCGTCTCCCTCACTCTCGCGATGCAGTCGGATGCGCACTTTAACGACGTAAGTGGAGAACGAGGGAGAGCGAAAACGATGAAGCGCGCGCGACACGACCGTATACGTGCTATCGGAATGTCCTTCTTGTCTCCCTTCGAGCGAGTTAATCTGTCTCTCGGGGGGAATGAAATACACCGGGAACAAATCGCATTAATGCAGGGACAAACAAGTGGCGCTTTGAATGCAATAAGTGCAGCCTTTACACGAAAAGAACGGTTTTGTTGAAGTATCTAAAAATTTTGCTAGATATAGATCTGCAAATAATTTTCTTTGGAGCATCATAATAATTATGAACGTGTAAACTTGTTGTTAGAATGTTAAAACTTTTTGTCATGAACGTTTAGTATTCTTCATAATTACTTTGATGGTCGAACACGCACACACAAAAATTATTTTCAGATCTGTATCAAGCTAAATTTTTAGATTTACTTTAGCAAAACCATTCCTTCGGTGTATCGACTGTATTCGTGTAACGACGAAACGCTACCCTTTGTTTTTATATTTCGAGTATACATTTCTGAGAAAAAGAATATTTTGTCCATAGGAATTGATTTATCTTTTTAGCTTAACTACAAATAAACAATTACGTGTGGTATTATGACAACGTCGCTTAGTTATTATGTAATGTTATAACACTATTATACCGGGGTTAATGTATGTCAATATTATTATTGACGTGTACAAAATATATCCATCGCGCATCGGTATAAAGCCTGAATCTGGTCGGTTTTAGCAGAAAACGATATTTGCCCGCAACACCAACTATTGTTATCGGTATTCTATTGACTACCAACGTCAATTGACTGATTCGAGAGAATGCGATTTTGTGTTATTATTGAGGCTTATTAGGATATATATTGGTAGCCTCTGGACAATGTTACTCGTGCGGATCAACATCTGCGTTGTCTATCGATATTCGCAATATATATATATATATATATATATATATATATATATATATTTTCCGCGAGTCTCGAGATGTGTGTAAGTCCGATGATGAGAGGACAGATCGAAAGCCATGGACGACGGAGCTTCCATAAGCCGCTTTCGTCCGTATCCTCGAGGGGATTTAAGTCCCGACTCGTGCAGATCAAATTGTCGTCAAATATTTACGAGTAAGGAGCCATTCGTCGTGTGCAGCGCTTCGAATGTGTCGTCGTAACGTTGCCGCACTTGCCACCTTGCGTCAGTACGAATCGACGCAGATGAAGACGCCGCGTCGACGACGACGTACTCTTTTTGCGCCGTCACTAGCTCGCCGAATGCGCGCTCTTTGAATTTTAATACATCGTAAAATCGTGGTGATTCCTAACCGGGTTAATTCTCAATCCCTCATCGAACCGAGTATGAGCGTGTATTTTTTATCGATCTCGTTTTTTACCTCATTCCTTATTCTTCATAGTGAATGAAGAATAAAAACGTTCATATAAATTTTGTTAAAGATTTATGCACGTTTCATCGGTTGTATTTTAATAAAAGAGAAGTTTTTGCATCTGTTTCTTTTTTTTAGACTTTGTGAATTTTCTTTTATATATTATATTGATTAGAAATTTAAACTAAAATCGATGTTGTTTCGATCGGAATGTAATTAACTTTGAAGTAAATGCACTTAACGAAAGTAGCTGATACTCTAAAATGCACAAAGTTTGGCACATAGCCGTATATCCTCGTTGTATCATGGAAACCGTCCGGAGTCTCGAGAGATCTTCACTGCCTGCGAGATCTTTCAAGTGTGCTCCAGCGTTGTTACCGTGTAGTGGCGAGATACGCGAAAGATATGCAAGCTACGCTGCTCTTATGCAGCTGAGAAATTCTCGCTTAACTCGTAACGGGTAATAATTTTGTCGTCCGTTGATAGTAGAATAACAATAGGGTAAACTCGGGTATGATGGCCATAGATTTTTAAAATGCAAAAAACATACATTTATTCTTGTTATTTTTTAACAATATTTGGGATATTACTTTCACTGAAGCTTAAAGTAATAAATACTATCGAAATTGAAGAGAAAATACTTAACAGAACTTTTATTTTATCTCAAAATATTACAAAGTATGCATTGGCCATCTTATCTGATTTTTAGGGAAAAGATGGCCATAGTATTTATAAATAAATAGTGAAAATGAAAGTATTAATTATAGGTCACATTGCAATTTACGTACTTTTATTGTGTATGTAGCAGCTTAACTGTAATTTATTAGACATTATAACAGTTTTTAGCAGACACGTGCAAAACTTTGCAGATAGTCGAAAGAAAAAATATTAGATAATATTTATAATATTGTTATTTTGAACAAGTGTACTCATATGAACTATTGTAAATATTGATTATCTTTAAGAATGGACTATAAAAATGCACTATTTATCAATTATTGGAGAAATTATGGCCTATGGCCATCTTTTCCGTATAGCCATAATACCCTAGTTTATCCTACAATCAACGATCAATGAGTGTCTTAAATTTAGATATGTAATGCATATTTAACGATTATATTGAAATGGTAATTTCTTGAGACGTTTTTATATCGCTATTTTTAGAAATACACGTCATGAAAGTATCGAGAAATAGAATGATTTTATTGACATATAAATATCTCCCCTAATTTGCAGATAATTCTTGAAAAAATCGATGACTATAACTTTCTGAGTAACTGCGCAGGAACGCGCCACAACTCGTTTATAGAAAGTTATTTTTGTGGTACGCACTTTTAGCGCGCGAAGAATTTCGTTCGTTTGTCAACGCCGGTCACCTGTCAACCTCAAAATTGCGTAAGGTTGGCATTGAGACGAATCGAAATCAGCGTCGAAAGAGATTTTACGTGAACAGTCAGTTACGTTCTCTTAGTCATGTATCTTTATTTTTGAATTCCACGTTATTATTATTGTATTACAAATATAGATGATCCTAGAATTAGGGTTGACAAAGTCGAAATAGAAATATTCACTATAAATATATCTATCATCAAGTAAAAACTATTTATATTCATCTTGAATGAATAGGTATTATATTGAATATATATATATATAGAATAACGAATATATATATATATATATTCGATATATTGTTTATTCATTCAAGATAAATATAAACAATTTTTGCCTTGATGAATATATTCAAAATGTGTAGCATGTTGAAAGAGTTCTTACATTTGCTATTTCGTCAATCGAATAAGCGTTATCTTCCAATATTCTAAGATAAGCGAGGAGTTACATCTGATAAAAAATTATTCCGTTGATTAAGTAATTAATGAGTTATAATTAATTAATCAGTTAATAAATTGTTATAATAAATTGTTAATTTTACTTTGAATTTAGATCCATAAGAAAAATTAATTAACTTTATTCATGATATAAGTTTCTATACATAATATGGGACATAATGATATTAATATTTAATATTTTACTTTCGTGTTTCAGGAAATGGGAACTTGGAGTTGTTTGATAGTGAGAGCGGGCCGGACCTCACGCTATCACCTCAAACCTTCACGTCAACGGCGGAGGCCTTCATCAATGACAATAGCGACAGTCTCGGGGTTCCAGGAGACAACGATACCGGTAAGTCGTCTCTATTCAATTAAATCAAACGATCTTCATTCGAGATGAAAAAATCGCAATCTCTTAATACAGGGAGAAGGAATGAATTTTAGTCGAAAATTAGACTTCCGTAATCGATAAACAATAGAAAGAGATTTTTAATGTATTAGGTAGACGCACACAAAAAGTCGTGCATAAATGCCAAAAAATAATGTATTTTTTTATTTAGTTTAATTCAAACGCCAACAACGGAGTTTTGTAGCGCGCGCATCGTGTAGTGTTACAATCGAAATATTTAATTTCTCAATTTCGACTTGGGCTAAGACGATGAATTATAGGATAACTACGACAATGCAATTCGCATGACAATAATTTTAACGCGCGACTTCCCGTAATTCGATTTAATTCAATCTGCGAGAGTGCAAAACGTCGATGGGGCGCCGAGTCGTTAAGCGCCGGAACATGGGACAATGCATTAACGTAATTGTTGCTCTCCTCGTCAGCGGCACGTAGGAACAGCGGTTATAACTAGTTCGAACAAGTCAGAGGGGGAGGAAAAGCCGTTGTCGCGCGTGTGCCGCGACACATAATGCCTATTGTTTCCGACAAGTATAAGGGGCCACCGTCGGGACAGTCGTGCACAAGTGCAACGCGCACGCTTTGTTTCTTGGGGAAATGTTGAGGAACAATCAGGACTAGCCCATGGATATAGCAGTAATTTCAATTATTATTACATTCTACTTCCCTCGAGCGAGGATAGCTATTCATTTCCAAGAAGAACACGATATTTACGAGTTTTTTATATTACCATATTTATTGAAGAAAATATCATATCAATTTGAACATAAAACGATATATTCAGGTGTATATTAATAACAAAATTTATTTGCTTAAGAACAGCTTTACTACATTAATCATCCTAATTTTTAACGCAATGTTAATGCAATGTTTTTGAGCTTCTGGTAAACTGTCTAAATTATTCCTCTGCTCTACAAAATGTATTATACATTCGACCTTTGATATTATTTTCTAAATAGCAGCTTTCAACAAACTTGTATATGATGAATCATATATTCTATTTATAAAATGCGATGCAAAACATCGCGCAGCTTGCGGTTCTTAATGACGTCATTAACATCTGAGTGTATCTCCCACGTAAACTCTACAAATGCAGGTTGAGCCAAAAAAATCGTAATCAGTACGCATCGAAATATATGTTTCTCACAAGTTGTTCCAAGAGATATTACTTTTATTTGTACAGAAAAGATATCGTTAATTAGGTATGTGCGAAGAATATCGTTTGGCGTATACGCTCCGTCGGTTTTGCCGCAAGAATGAATATTGCCACATCGTAGTATCGATATCGTGAATCAGCAGACCGGTGTCATTCAGCTCGTCTCGTCGAGTGTGATTTCGCGAGCCAAAAACGTACTGGTCACGAAACACGAGCCAATAATCATACGCGTCATCGCGGTGCTCGCACATTTCCGCAAGACCCATCTCACCTTCGCTATATTATCGAAATTGACACACTCCTTATCTGACTATCGCAAATGAAGCAGTTTTTATCATAATTAAAAAAATTCGCATTGAATATTTAAAAGTGATTTCTTAGATTTGAAATCGCAAAAATTTTATCTACTGCTCTTTGAAGTCTACAGTTTTGCTGACGTAAAAAGAAAGTAAATCCAAAAGTGTAGGACGCTCAAATTAGTTGCTAAAATATAAAAACTTTCTGCGGTATTACTCTTCATGTTTAAATTTCCTACATAAATATTTTGATGGTCCAGCAAAATTATTTTTAGGTTTGTATTTACCGAAATTTTTTAATATTTCTTCAAAAATTATTCTTTCCGTGTAAATATGTATCTTGGTGCAACGAAGTTTTAAATAAAAGTTTTATCACGGATCTACATACTTAAAATTAGCCGAAGAATACGGTTAAATCCATAAATTTTAAAATTGATTCAGAATAGTTACATAACTTCGTATAATGTTCTGATTTAGTAAACCTTGCAAAATAACTCGTATAGTTCGAGCACTTTTCATCTCGCTTTACAGCTCGTATTCTCTTATTTCCTATATTTCGCGGCAAGGCAAGCCCTTCTCATCATTCTTTGGTCCTCGTATACGTTGAGTGGATTTATTGGAGAGTCGGTTTGCAACGGGTGAAACGCGCCAAAGGGAAAGAGAGTGAGAGAGAGAGAGGGGGGGGG
>NW_017296680.1:129229-219599 GCF_001594075.2 Trachymyrmex cornetzi | reverse complement strand
GGGGGAGGAAGTCGAAGCCGGATTTTGCCGCCAAACTCCAAACGAGCGCGGTCGGCGCAACCCCTCTTTGTGGAACGTGCGTGTAGGGTGGCACATAACTTTCGCGTGAGTGTAAGTTCGTTAGAACAATTTCGCGGCGAGTGGTTGTACCAATGCGATGCGACACGATGCTGCCGGCCGCAGAGCTTCCGAACGCGGCTCGCCTATGAATAAATCTCATCGCGGCAAGACGATATTTACATATATCATCCGGCAAAAGACGGTCCAAGTATCGTTTGTACAACTAGTGCGATATTAGAAAACAATTTACTCTTTATCTCTGGGAAAATAAATAGCAGCGCAATATCCTGGATACGTCTCTCACAATACAAGGATCAAGTTTGATATTTGATATAAAACGAGCACGCTGGATATTTCTATCATAATAGTAAAGAATGAAAACCGGAACGCGGTTTCCGTTCGCCAGGCGAGTTTTATCCAGTTTTCGTAATGCTTGAAAAATCAACCCTGCTTTATAATAATAGTCGTAATATTTTCGCCATCGTGTTTTCGATTCCATGCATTTGTTCAGAAAGATATGCCACAGTTTTTACATTAGTAATCTGAGCGACATATGATTTATGTCAGATTATATGCATACGGATCATATTCGTATTAGGAGGAGGGGGCAGGACATTGGTAAATGTAAATTTTGCGAGGAGAGTTCGTTTTTGTGCTCTTCGTTGCGAGAGCAATCCGATACACCCTGATTGCAGATCGCGTAAACGAACGGAATGAGCTGAACGGTCGGATAATTCGCGATAGCTCCCGTTGTTCTTGAAACAGTACCGTGGACTGGGTCGTAAGAAGGCAAGAGCGCAATCGCAGTCGGACGTGATGTAGTTTACTTTGGCGCACCGGTAGCATTCGTGATTCCGTCGAGTCTCAAGATGTATGTCGTTGCCTTCTATGTCGGTGCGCTATGTGATAGCTGACGTTAATTTGATTCGTTTCGACCTGGTCAATTTGCTACGTTTTGAAATTTTAGATTGCCGTATTTTTCTTGCGAGAAATTATACTCGTCTTAAGCAACATATTCCACTGTAAGCGCAAGAAAGAAATAAGAGAAATTTCTCTAATAGGGTAAAATAATTATTGCAGGGAGTGTATTAGGTGTTAAACTTAATTCCTGCCGTTTTTCGTCTACAAAATTGATTTGTTTCGAAGGGAAATACCTTAATCAAAGTATTATTAATTAGTAATAAAGTAGAAAATGGAGGATATTACTTTGATTAAGGTATTCACTCACCTTCCCTTCGAAACAAATCAATTTTGGAGACGAAAAACGGCAGGAATTAAGTTTAACACCTAATAAAAGGCTTACGCCAAAAATGCAAGTATTCAAATTATTTTATATATATGAAAAATATATTAAATACGATATTCACATATACGGTCGTGGTTAAAATTCTTAATATGTTTGAAAAATATATATTTTGTATTTTTATTTTTTATAATATAATAGATAGTACAAAGTTTTTATGGTGCAGTTTATTTATATAAACATAGTAAATAATACTTGATAACTGAAGTTTTTAATAAGTACAGCATATACCGGAGTTATCTCATTAAATATGTTCAGAAATTTTTTTCTCTCTTTACGTTTCATCATTTTTTAACATATTATTTTCAATTACTTGTTATGCGGATCGTGATCCTTTGCTCGTTATTGAAAGGATTCTTTTTCAGGTTGACATTCTTTAAATTGATCATTTTTGAAAGCCACTGCACGTTTTCCCTACGTAATTGCGTAAGCTTCAATCTTTGGGATAGGACATCAATTATCGGTGATCATAAACGATAGATATAGTCCAGCCATCATCAGTAGTCACTGCATATTGTATTTATGACTTGCGATTAATGCGATATCAATATGTCCGAGTCATAATGAAGATGCGACATGCACTGATTAATTAACTACGACAATAAAAGATGGTATCCTATATGGGAATCTGGAATTTGTTAAATTATTTATCGAGAGATGTGATAAATGCCTGTCGGAAAATAGCCATCTCACTCACTTGTGACTGATATACGCCGATTATAGTTTCATCCGCGAAATATTTGCATCAATTGCTACATTATTGTAATAACATCATGATGCGTTTAATACTTGATTCTCCTCAAGCATGTAATATATGTATAATATATATTATTAAACTACTACGACGTATATCGTTATTGACGAGTCAATAACAATAACGTTGAATTTTATTTCCAAGCATTTTATTATAATGTAAATTCATTGACCAGCTTTTATATATGTATATCGAAAGAAATGTCAATTGATCGCATTATTTCCCGATGATTGCAATACTTCATCATTCTTAGCGCTATTAAAGCGAGAAATGTTTCCCCTCAGAGTTACTAGCTCTGAAATAATTCAAGTTTTTACGATGATAGATTAGACTTTCCTTCGCGGTGATGAATTCTGGAATTCGCTAATCTTTCTAGAAGAAGGTCGGGTGCATTTTATGCATAATAACTTTTGTCTTTTTTCTTTGTCACGTGAACGTAGCGTTTGCGCGCTGATTTTGTAGCATGAAAAGACGTGAAGTGAAAAAGGATTTTATATGTAGCTACATTTTTCATTTCTCGTTCAATTCTTCAAATTAAAACTGAGTGAAACTCTAGTTTAAGAGATTTTTTTCAAGCTTCGGATTATTTTATTCGTAATTCAGTTAATAGGAGAATGTTTCCGATAATATGCAGGAAGAGGAGGGAGAAAGAGAGAGGGAGGGTGAGAGAAGTTGGCGACTATAATGACGGCGTGGCACAACGGCGATCGATATAACGCCACTGGCACTCTCTAAATAACACTGATCGAGATTCGTCGATGCAATTGCAAAAATCCACAGCCCGCGGTCGTCGTAATGCCACTGGCCGAGGCAAAGAGATATCGAAACAGATCCGTCAGTAGGAAACTCGTCCTCGGATTTCTTCGTCCGCTCTTATCCTTTCTCACCCTCGTCCTCCTCCTCTTTCTCGCTTTTCATCCTCCGTTGAAGGGAATTCACTTCGTCGGGTAGTCCTCTGAGATTCCAATGCGCTCTCAAACACGCTGAGATTACGTCGGAGCTTATGGATTCCTTATCCAATCTTTCGATCAGTACTCGAACTCGGCGTCTTATGCTCTTAGAATCGCGCGGCGTAGGAGAGAATTCATTCGCGAGAAACTTGATTTTATATGTCAAATGATGCTAAATTGACCCGAGTCGGACGAACAACGACATTCTCAATGGAAAAAGAGAGCTATCTTTCGACGTTGATGTGAAATCGAATTGTTAGTAAACGTTTAACTATTATTAATCATATTTTATTTTTCAATAAAACTTATTTTGTGATATAATAAATCAAAATCTATTATCCTCGATTCGAACTAATGTTATACATTTTTTTAAAGTTTAAATAAAGAAATGCGTGACTATATGAGAGCAAGGGAAAACGAATCAGAAACGAAAGAAATCTAGAAAGTCAGGAACATTTTACAAAGTTTAAAACAATATGTGGAAGATATATAGAGGAGTGTATGCATTTACGTAAGTGACATATGTAGGAAAAAATGTAATTTCATATCGAGCACTCGTATATCGCAAAAAATATCCATTTCTCTCAATCGCGGAATAACGCATATCGGTACTCGGCGCCGGTCGCACGCAATATTAAAATACTCCCCGGAGATGTATGGAGGATATTGATTTTCTAACGAATGGCGTCGACGTAACGATAATCGTTATTAACTGCGTTTAAATTGTATTTTCGATATTTCTGGGAGCTATTACCGGTTATCGGTCTGATGAGAAGGGGTTCGCGAAGACGCGTAAATATTGCATAAAAGCGCCAATGGATTACGGTTGCCGTATCTGCCGATATAATCGACCACTATCCTCTCGAAATTTCCGCAATGCGAGAGATAGAGAGAAAGAGAGTGAGTTTATGCCTCGGTCGTTCGCCGATCGTGCTCTTAACGATCGTTCGTTCGGCGTCATATTTCTTCCTCGGATCCGCTCGATAGTTTAGCTGCACTAATTTACATTGAAATTCATAAAGGCCCAAAGCGGTCTTTTCCGTTTCGCCCACGGTACGTAAACAACGTTGTGAACGCTCGTTTCCGGGACGGGAAGGTCTCTCTTGGAGATCCAGAGGTCGGAGATACCGGATAACAGGTGGCGGAAGGAAGAGAGGACGTGTGGGAGGATGCACGAGGATATGCGATGAAGGATGCGGGATGACGAGGAGAAAGGTGTGAAAGACGAGAAGGAAAGCTGCGGGTTGTGAGGCGACGCGACGGGATGAAAAGCGAGATGAGACTGAGTGTGACGAGAGAGAGAGAGAGAGAGAGAGAGAGAGAGAGAGAGAGAGAGAGAGTGAGAGAGAGAGAGAGAGAGAGAGAGAGAGAGAGACGGAGAGATAGAGCAGGGACGGCCTGCTACAACCTCGTTGACTCTAATGCCGGCTATTCAGATCTCACAATGCACTAGTAATACGATTTCGCCGTCGTCCTGTACCGTACTTGCGTGTTCGCCAAACACGAGTGGACACGGCTAACGCACTCATCCCGCAGTGCTACGCATGCTCAGACAACGCCTTTAAGTCTCACATGCGAAGCATGTGATCTCCGGATTCCGTGGATAAAAATTGGAACTTATCGTTCGAGAGAAAATTATCGATATTATTTCACGAATAATAACAGACTTTTTAACCTCCCGCCGGCAACTGGGGTCTTTAATGATAACCATCGATATTGATTGTGAATTTTCGTAGATAAATTTGTGAAAATATGTGAAGAAAATAAGTAAAGTACAATTCAACTTTTATAATGATAAAAACTCGTTAGTAAAACTTTGACAAGTATACCAGAGTTTTTATTAGATTTTTATATACTTGATCTGGAACAATAAAAAATTTTGTTTTTATTTTTTAAGATCTTTATTGCTGACGGAAGAATTAAAATTCATGTTGCCGGCGGAGGATTAAAAGTATCAATCGATACAAAAATTATATATAATATATATAATAATTTACACAAAAGAAACATCCATTCGTTAAAATATAGTATAGTAGTAGGCTAAACAAAAAATAGGCTTTCAACGTTTTGTTTGAAAAGAGAAAAAATCGAGAAAAAACAAAGGATTTTCAAATTCAGGGTTTCAATGTTCTCCTGCACTTGATACACGTGCGCGCCTCTGTTGGAGAGTTAATCAAATGTCGAAACGTTCGTCTTTGATCGAGCCGAGACAGGCACGGACGCGTCTGTGAGTGAAAAGCTCCTCGCTCTTGAGCAGAGACGAACTTAAATTGAAAAGAGGAAGAGGGAGGAAAAGGTTCTTCCTTCCTCTTTCATTCTGCTAACATCACTGGTGAATCGGTGGAGCAAGGGATACTGGAAGGCCGGAGTAGAGAGAGAGAGAGAGAGAGAGAGAGAGAGAGAGAGAGGAAGAAGCCAGAAGCAAGGGTGGAGTTCTTCGCGACATAAAGAGTAAATAGCCGAAGGAACGGCCGGCTCGCCGAAAGAGAGACGGTTAGAGGAAAAGATGAGAGGCTCGCCTTCCAAAGGAAAAGAACCGGTTGCAACCGGGTAAAGAGAAGACGAAGAAGATGCTGGAAGCGGGGGAGTCGAGGGGTTGTAGTGCATTTTAATAATCGCGACTAAAGCGAACGGCAGCCACCTGGCAACGTTCAGAGCCGCGCGAATTGCCATTATGTCCGCTTTAGCGAGCTCCGAAAGTGGCTGAGTATTTAAATTAAGTGTCCTTCATCCGGAGGCGCGTGTACATCTTTTTCTTCTTTCTCCTCTCTCTAAGGACAACGTGGAACATCGCGGAAGCGTTTCGCAACGTTCTTTGCTACGAACGCGCGCGCGCGCGCGCAAGATCTCAACTAACGAAACGCAATTAATCATCGGTAAGTCGGGATTACCGGCCCGGGGCGGCTCCGATCGTGGTGTTTTATTTCTCCGCGTAATTAATTAAAATTTCTTGCAACCTCTCCACCCCGGAACGACTTCTTGTTGCATGACGCTCTCTCTGAATAAATCATTTGATGTCGCGAAGCTACTCGTGAGTAATAATAATATTCCACGTGAATTGTCATTTTTTAATACTCGTTAAACTTCTTGTAGATATCGATTTCCTTGAATACTTGCACAAGGGAACTTCAGCAGTTTATAAATTCAAACTAAAAACATTTGTATTGGTAAATAGTTTGGGTTGCGCCACTTCAAATTTCTCGCAGTTTCGATCTTTTTGCCAATCTTCTTATTAGCAGCTCCTTCTGAGTTTTAATGTTGAAGATGCTACTCGTTCCTTTACACTTTAAACGAACAATGCTGAATGATTAGAAATCTTGTTAGTGTCAGAAAGTTCCTTTGAGACTGCTGCCCTTGATTGAACTGCCATTGACTTGCAAAGAGAATGCGAATTATAAAGGAAATATTGAAAGTTTCTAAAGTGTGTTCATTTAATACCATACCATATATATATAATATCTCGAAACTTTATATAATTGATATAGGGTAATTTATAATGCTCAATGAAGCGAATCATACTTCGTCTTCGTTGTAATGTGTTCAATGAATTATTTATTTATTGTCGAAGTTTAATATTAATTTAACGTCTTATAAATTATGCTTCATACTTGATCCTAAGTGCTTTTCAAGCGTTATATATCATTAATATAAAAGCTTTTAATGGTTGAATTAAATATTACGACAAGAAAGTTCACTCGAAGGGAATATCTTTATATTATAACCATTCTTCAAAAGTTTTTCCTCCAAAAATTGTTTTCATATTTCATTGAAAGGTGGAAAATTTATATATTTTGTTTAATTTGATTAAATAGCTATTTATATTATGCCATGCATTGACAAAATCGTATAAGACAAAGACGTAATTATTTTTAGCATTGTCGAAAGTGTTATCTAGTATTAATTATGTTCCTTTTTATTAAAATGTTAGTAGTGGACAAAATGTTATATTTTTAATAAACGAATTTTATTTAATTAATGTAATATAATCTTTTTTTTTTTCTTTCGGAATTAATATATAGATGCTAGCTATCAATGCTCTAAAAAAGTGTATGTTAGTCGTATGTAACAAAGAGAATTATTACTTTAATTTTACTTGTACCAGGATGGAAGCTTAATCCAAACTTAATGTCCTCATGAAAAGGACCTCGTCGATTAGGCCGCAAGTGGCTGAACGTGCGTCGTTGAAACGTAGCAAGAATGGTCGAATAAAAACGTCTGGATAGCAATTTGAACTGAACTGAACTGCAGGTAGGTAATTCGCGGCATCGAAGGCGGGTATTACGGGATCGAAAGGGGATCGTAGCCGCGTGCTCGTTTCGCGAATATATTTTTATGCGAGTGCACCTAATGCCAGGATCACGAAAACCACTAATGTCGTTTTCTCTTACCGAAGTTTAATGTGGAGCTAATTTTTTGTGAAAAGCAGAGAGATGTGAAGGAAATAAGAAATCAATATATTAACACCAATAAATTTGGATGTGCTGATTTACATGCTGCATAGTATTCTATAATAGTTAAAACGAAAATTCTTTTCTGTACGTTTCAATTCAACATTATGATTATACTGTTCGACAAAAAAAAAACACTAGAACGAAAGTAATCAAAGTGGTAGATTCAATTTGGCGGATGTCAAAACTTGAAAAATGTTCAGATTGTTGCAAAAATTTATGTATACCGAGTCTTTCATGATTTTGAATTTGTCAATTTTGACATCGAATTTATATTCAACAGTCTAAAAAAATCCTTAAGAGTTTAAATAAATATAACCAAAAGCTATTTAGTAAATCATCAATGATCTAATTTATTGTTTTTCTACAATGAACCTCGTATCTATAATCATGAATGTCTTATTAATTATAGCCGATATTAAAAAATTCTTCTAAGAGCTGAAAGTCGTAACAACATATTTAATGTTGATTGTAATAAAACTTCTTCAGCGAAACAAATATCGTACATATAATAAGACAAAATAAGTGGGGGATACGTGGCTCTTTTTGTAACTTCAACTGCAATTTCTCAAAATTGTGACATGAAAAAACAATAAAAATGATTAATCTTGTTTCCAATGTTCGAAAAGAAAATCATTTTTTATTAAACAGTTTATTTTGTTGTAACTGCTTTATTAAATCTTCCAAGTCACATTCCTTCTATTTTTATTGCTGTAAGGTTGTAAAGTAAGTTCGAAATGAACGAAATGATTCTGCCAGCGTCGATCCACGCGGGAATACCTAATTACGTATTTGCACGCACCATTTCGCTGATGACGAATGCTTCATTCCGCATTGATATGCAGCCGAGAAGTAAATTGATCGAGACAGGTCACGGCAGCGGGAGGGTGGGTCATGACTGAAATTCGACCACGGACCATCTCCTCTGTTCCCGGTTTCTCTATGACATCCGCAGTTTCTATTATACGCCCCGACGTTCCCGCATTCGCAACGCGTTCTGCATCGCGGAGGGTGATATACATCACGACGGTGAATCTGGTGACAGAGAGAATATGGCGCAATTCAACCGAAACGTATGCGTATTACCATACGTTTTTATTAATCGTGAAGACAGGTTGGCATGATATTACAACATTGTATATCATAGCAATATTATATATCATGTAATCGTAGCATTATATGATTTCTTAGAAGCCGACGCTAAAATTTGTGATACATTTACTGATAATTGAGTCTGTAAGATTCATTTAATACATATTAATTAGTTTCAAGAAATTAAGAAATTTATTTTCATACTCAATAATTCAAATTTGCAAAGGTAACACATAAAGAATATAGTTGAATTCAGGGTCCAATAGATTTGGGTCAGCTCCAGAAGGTTAAATATCTGTTACATTTAGACAAGTAACACTAACATTAGCTACATATTCTGAGTTTTATATATTTATCCACATTTCATTAGATTAACTGAAAATTAAGTTTTATATTTAGTGAAATAATTACGAAAGATTGATAAAGTAGAGAAATATAGGGAGAGCTAGTATTGTACTATCATGTTTATTGTTAGACTAAATATTCAACGAAAATATAGACTTTTCAAAAGTTCCTTCGCTCGTTTTGTGATATACACAAAACTCTTTTGCGTATATTCAGTGAGAGCCGAAACATTTTTCTCCCAACGAAGTCGACTTCTTATTGTACCGCCCTACCATCAATACACTTCTAGCTGGTGGGTCCATTACAGGCTCTTTTCTCGCGCGTATCCGCCGTCTGTCGTCGCATAATTGCCTCGAATTTCCAAGGAAGGGGCTGCGCGTTTCTCCATCCGTTACTTTATTCGGCACACCGCAGTCAGCCCCGCCTTGTCAATATTATCGCGATTCGTAACGTCGACGTCGACGATGTTACGAGCGCCAGTGTCGTTGTAAATGGAGGAGATGGCGAAAAGGCAGAGGAGAAGCGATGAAAAGAAGAGGCGACATTACGTTCTCCTTTCCTCTTCCGGTGTAGGAAGCAGCAATTTGCCTTGCCGCCGCTTCGCGAAAATCACCTCGAGGTGCTCTAGATGCCGCTTTTCTCCGTGCCGGAGATATCATCCGCTCGGTGCTTCCGAAGTTTCATCGCGGCCAATAGCAGCGCGGAAGAACATTTAGCCCTATAAAGTACCGGGCGCGCTCTACCACGGCGCTAGAAATTGTTCTCGGAATGATGCCCGATATCGCGGCCTCCCGCTCGAATCTCGTTACTGAAGGGATGTTGCGAGCGAGATTAATCGAACCGTGTCGGTGGTTACAATTACAATAGCTATTCATTATCCGAAGAGGAAGACACCGCTTTGTGGGAGCCATGTTCATCTGTTTCGCTAGACAATATAAAGCGTCCACAATTTAGAATTTATGCAGTATTGTAGAATGTTTTGTGCCAGAAATTGCATTTTTTAGAGGATTAATTGTTATTTAACATTTTGAAGATTAATAGTTAATTCAATTTTAACTGAATGAATAATGGAATCTCATTTTTCAGTTATTAGATGTCAAATGGAATTTTTTTTATTTATGATGTCGCTCCCTCATAAAAATGACACAATTTAAAAAATTAAGTTTTCCAAAAGAAGCAAAAAGCTTTTCTAACTTTATAGAAAATTATTATTGACTAATCAGATATCGATAAACAATATATATAATCTTAACACGGTCAAATGTTTCTCATTTCCGTTTCACAACTTAAAAAGCCCTTAAAAATCACCTTTTTTGAATTCTGATGTTTTGACAATTTTTTAATGAAGTTAAATTAATTCACCTTTGAAATAGAATAATGTTTATCTAACTCACGATAACTCGAATACATTCTTTAGTTGTATCATTTTTAAAGTAAGAAATATAATAATTACATCTAAACTTTTATTTCTTTTTTTAGTAATGTTAAAAAGTCTGAAACTCAACTCTTCATCGCAATAAGCGCGGGAACGTATTTCGATAGTTTATCTCACAAATCGCACGGCAGATATAAACGAGACACACGTAGACAGGGATAGCTCTTCATTCATATTTTACGCCACACGCGTTTCGCGCTTCTTTTTCTCCTGTCGTCCTAAAGTAGCGCAATCTGCGTCTCCCTCGCACACAATCACCGTTATAACCTTTCAATATTTCCATACTTTTGCGCATACGTAAGCGATTTCACAGATTTATGGTCCGAATAATCGTTGTGCGTACAGAGTCGGTCGTTTTCACTCGGGAGAAAGATACTGTCCGCCACATACCATTGACAATACAGAGAACGTCGAATGAGGTGTATGATACGCAAAACGCGTTAGCAACTCGCGGAATTCAAATGAATGGGAGGTAAAACGAAGCTACATTTATCGTCCTGGTGCCATTCGTCAGCAGGAAATATAATCAACATTCATCGACGCAAATTTTGTAAGAATTATTAACATATATCGAATTCGTATCAATGAACGGTGAAATATTAAATGAACAAGAAAATGAATAAAGCCGCATTGATCTACTATAAATATGCAAATCTTAGAATAATATAATTAACATTTTTAACTGTGCAATTTCGATATCGAAGAATACTTCTCAACGTCATTACCGAGTTAATTAAAAATAATTTTGATATCGAAAAGAATTTCGTGTATCCCGCTTCGTTATCTAGTCGGTCGAGGGAAAATTAACTCCACGGGTTGCATTTAACCCGTAAAATAGCTCTGCGTCTGTTTTGAATTTTCGATTTCACCATCGTGCACGCTTTTCCATCGTCAGACCTTTGTATTCACCTCGGTTTAAACATTCCACCGTGCATTACGTATGTATAAGCGAGTAACAGTTAATTTCAAGGTGTAGTCGCGATAGAGTCGACAACGTATCCTCTCGGCTTTTCGTTCGCTCCGCGTGTTTTTCGAGGAGTGTGAAAGAAGAACGGGACATGGAAGATACAGGATAGTGATTTCGCGACGGCGAGCGCCGCGAGGAAAGCGATAGCTTCTCTCTCGCAGAAAGGAGAAAGGAAGCTCTTTTCTCGCGCGTCTTCGCTTCCGTGTAATGGATTCAAGTATAAATATGAATTTCCGCGGGAGAGCGCATTTAATTATTCTGCGCGAGCGTGCACCACCGTTCCGTCTAGCTTTCCTTTTTTTTTCTCCTCCCTCCTCGGTCTGCTTTTTCCTTTCTTTATCTTCTCGGTTGCCGCACCCGTGCGCGGACAGCGAGTTAATGAAAACGTCACGAAGATTTGCATAGACAGCACGGCGAGAGAACACACCGCGCTATAATCAATTCCGCGCGATCCGTGTGTGATTCAATTACTCACTCAATTACTTACAGCCCAATTATTCAGCGTCGCCAAAGTTTCCCGTTCGTAGGGGAGATCGCGCGGGACGATCTTTCCAAGAATCTATTCAAACTTGGTTCTCTCTCTCTCTCTATCTCTCTATCTATCTATCTCTCTTTCTGAGCTTTTAAAAAAATATATTTATTACTCGCTTATTTAATGAACATACATCACTTGAAAAAAGATGACGCAAGACGTAAACCGAGTTCTCCTTATATTTTCTTATTCTATCTCATCCCACCTCGTAACTTCTCTTTTCTGTTTCTTAATAGCTAGAAAGTTTTCTTTCACTTTACCCTTTTACCTTCTGCCTTAAATTGTTTCTTATTATGCCTTCTTCTGTTTCATAATTAGCTTGTATTATAACTCCTCTGAATGTATTCTTCCTTATGTTCTGTCAAGGAAGACTTAGGTTTTAGAATACGAAATGTTACTCTACTTTTATTGTCATTTATTTTTATACAGGATACGAACCGTGGCAATTTTCTTAAACAAATTAACATTAAATTTTTGAAAGAATACTTTGATTAAATTGAAATCAAGTGTTCTACAACAACTGTACTTTCTATATTTTGCAACATTATTATTAAATATTATTAACTTATTTCAATTTATACATAAAGATCGTTCTTCGTCATTCTGATAATGTTAGCTTAGGATAAAACGCAAGACATAGCTCTTCGCTTTTCTCGTGTTCTATCCTCCTGAAATACACGAAGTTACGTGACACGGCGCAACATCTCTTTGTACTCTCGGCCGCTATTATCCCGGGAAAGTACTTTGCCTTCGACATCGCCTCGAAAAACTTTCCGAGAGGATGTTCTCTTGCGCCGGTGTACGTATTCATCCGTCACTTCGACGTAGCGTATATTCCTCGTCAACCTCTCTGTCATTCGAGCTTCTACGATCTGTCCTACTCGTATTCATGATGCAGGCGAACGCGAATCCATTCTCGTGGCCTTCGTGTTTAGAGAGGACGAATGGTGATTTTTCGGTAGGACTTAAAGCTAATAATTCTTTCAGATTCCAAAATCAGAAGTATAATCGCGGAACGATCTTTTCAAATCTATTCAAACTTAATCTTCTCTTTCTCTCTCTCTCTCTCTAAGTTTTTAAAAATATATTAAAACTGTTGATACTGTATTTTAACAAATACAGAAGAAGACATGTAATACATGGAAATATAAAAATTATATGAAATAGAAGAAATTATATAAAAATTTTACTTTTTTCAGAAAAATCCATTACTCAATGTGATGGTATGATAAACAATCCACAAAAGTAAACGTTTATTTTTACAGTTTAAAAAAAAGTATACTCTCTCTTTAAAGAACTTTAAAGAAATTTAATTTTTCCTTCCCGAACAAATTTGTTTTGTGAGATTTCTCGATTTCACGGTTTTCCATATATAAATCCATTTCAAGGCGGAGATTCTCGCTCTTCTCTCTTATTTACTCGGTAGACATGGAAGATTTCACGAAGCTAGCGACAATACAGTATAGAGGTAGTGATGGAAGAGTGAGACGGCGGCCGTGTAAATGAAGTGATCGATAGGCAAATTCGAGGACTGACGAAGGCTTGTTCGCGCAGAAGACACACGGGAAGTTCGCGGTTGTAGTTTGGTGTACTTTCTTATCCCGTATACACGTTTGTATGTGGAAGCACGTTCTCCTGTCTTTCACACTCAACTGCCATCGGCGTGCGGTACAGTAGATTTCGCTTATCGATGAAAACTTCGCTTTTGCAGACGAAAAAGAAGTATTCGTGGTCTGCGAAAGAAGCGTGGAAGTTGACCGTTAAGGAAACACGAATTGTAATGCATTTTCTCAACTCTACGTGATTTTCTGTCTAGATCCGACGTGAATGATTTATGGCGACCCCGTGTCTTTTCAATCGTACGAAAAAATTAATTTAAACTATATTTCCCGAAATCTTCGCAGAACTACGCAAATAACGCGCAGAGTGTCGCCCAGATTGTCCATGGGTTCTTTTTTCTACGAAAATTCTTCCGCGATAAAGTGAATTAATAGCTGAAACGTGAGAGCCGCGTAATTCTCCGCGTTGGCTTACTTCCCGAAATTACTCGGCAATAAAGCCACACGCCGGTATGTTGTGTATAAAATGTAGCGTGTGGAACACGGGGCAGTCGAGCGAAAGGATAGAGAAGATACAAAGAAGGACGAAGAGAGAAAGAGAGAGAAAAAAAAGAGAAAGAGGAAAGAGAGAAAGAGAGAGAGAGAGAGACACTCGACGGAAACGTCGCGCGCGGTTTCGCGCTTGGCTCTGCTCCATAATTTTATTGCTTTATCTCCCGTGTTTGCGGCACAGCGGAAAAAAGGGGGGGAAAGAGGGTATGAACGGGTGTTTTATTATTTCCCGGCACGGAATTTCTGCGAACAGGACCGTCGAAATGCGGTCCGCGTGAAATTAGCGTGTCATAAACGTTAGTCGTGCCACTCGATCTTGAACACTTCCGATCAGTACTGCTAAAATCAAAGAACAAATTATACAACTAAGTAGCAAAATTGGCAAAAGTTGGTACCATAGGTACCAATAATTTTTGTTTATTTCTTTCATTTGTTTACTCTCTTCTGCAAAGTAGTACCAAGATGCCTATATAGTTAGAAATGGGTTATAATTGCACCAAATCTGCTACAATTGGACCAAGCCTGATAACACGGCTTCTTTTCGAACGACGTATATCTAGACAGATATCCTTGAAGCAAGGAATGAAGGTTTTATTCTCTTCTTCGATGAACGTAATAAGATACTTTTATATTGAATATCGATTTCATTGTGCTCGCCGGTAAGCCTTGATAATAAACTGACGTCAAATATATTAGCGGTATGACGTCAAACATGCTACTGACGTCTTTTTATCAATGTAGAATATGTATTTAGTATGAAAGATAGTTTGGAAAGGCTAAATTTCAATCTTTCTGATGTAGAAAGGATCAGGATAGACTTTTCGACACAAAAAAAATTGTACAAGTGGTGTATACTCGCATTATCTTTGAAGTTCACCAAGGATCTTTATCGCCACCAAACGGTCATTCATCATTTTACTTGCGTCTTATGAGTTTTCGGCTTTTTTGAATCTCCCACCAAGATGCAACCGCCAAGTGTAAAGTCGCTTTGAAGATCCCTCGCTAATTCACGTATCATCCTGGCTGATACACCACAGGCCATTATCCACGCGAACTTTTCCGCACCGTAAGCTCTCACGTCGATACTCATCTTGACATTGTTAACGTGAAAAGAGTCAACGTGCTTTCGATGCGATGACGCGGAGGTGCATCACATCGGACCTTCGGCGTGCAAACAGTAACCAGGACAATGGGGAACGGCGTGGCGTAACAACGAGAAACCCGCGAAAGACCGGGACACACTGTGGCACCCTTCCATTGTTGTCCGCGCTCTCGATATCCCCCCGGTCGACGGCAGGAACGGCGGCGGTAGCTGTGCGTGTTGGGTGTTCTTTCGCGGTATATACGACACTTAGAGTCCCCGATGGCACTTCCACCGAACGGCTGACCCGACAATGGACCACTCCACTCCACTCGAGAGAGGGCGAACCATTCCTATGCTAACGGCCTTTCACGCCAAGTGCAGGGGCAGCCACCACCGCCTCCAGAGCGGTGAGCGTCCCTGCTGGCTGGATTCACAGACTCGACACGCACACATGCGCAAAAATATATACGCGGTCCCCCCGTACACGCTATCGCACACAGAGACACAGACAAAACCAGGCTAGTCTTGCGGGCATATATTTACCCTCTTGACTTTCGACGGCGCGGGGACCAAGAGGGACGAGCACGAAAAACCATTTCCGGCCTCCGACACCGATGGTACCGGCGGCCAACGGCAGAGCAGCAATCGACAAAGAGCAGATTCCTCACCGATATTCAACCTCGCGGATCGAGTTCCCCCGGCGCTGCGCTTTCAGCTTTGCGAGAAAATCCGTTTCCGCGTAAAATCACTCTTGTATTTTCGGCCCGGTACCTGTTCTGCCTCGCGATATTAACAAAGATAAATTAAAATAGCAAATGTGTGCAAACAGGTTGAAGTTGCACTTTTTTATCGACCTCGAACGCTGGTTCGCGGTTCTCTTTGAAATAGCTTTTTGGGTAATTGCACTTCCCTTTCGCGATCAATAATCGATGTATTGCGTAAATATTTACGAACATAAATTTGAAACGTTCCAGTTGATTGCACTTTGTGGTTGTACAGCATACAATTCGCAAACGATATCGATCGTTCGCAATCATCGATCTTCGAAAACAGCTCGAACGAATTTTCCACAAACTTCGTAATGTTTATTTTGCTAAGAGTTTAATAACAGCGAACCGTTATTTTCGTACTTGTTAGGATGACCTATATTAATTACGTATTGCTATATTAAAAAAGGATTTTTCATATATCTAGATAATAGATTTGCTTTACTCTAAAACATGGAAAATTTAATGGAATCAGGAATTCTCTGAGTATATATTAAAAATTGAAGTTATATTTTAAAAGTATATTGCTTCAAAATGCATTTACTTATATTGATGTGACGTCCAGTCACTATTATTATCGATTATATCTTATGGAAATATGCTTCCCACGATATTTTTCATCAGAGTTTTACATCTCCGACTCTTTCGAATGTGCCAAGATAACAGCTTCAAAGTAAATATTCGTGTTTCTCGAAGCTTTATCTTCATTACAGATATTTTCTATCGAATTTGCGTTTAGAGATTAGGAAGATTAATCCATTGATTGATGTCATTTTCACGTTTGTAAAAATCTCGTAAAAAACATGTCTCGCGGAAAGCATGACAAGCTATAATTGATATTAATAGTGATTGAACGCGCCATACTATAAGTAAATGCGTTTTAGTGAATGTAATGTTCTTTTAAAATATAACTTCAATTTTTTTTAATACATCCAATTTTTTTCAGAGAGCGCTCTTGTACCACTAACTGTGGTATATGTAAAATGCATTTTTTACATATATATATATTATTAAAGCTATCGTCATGTTATACAATTATTTATGTGTGTATACTTAAAAATATTTTATGATGAGCAAAAAATGTATCTATATATTATAACGTGTTTAGCAATGACGAGAGAAGAAGCGAATTCCGATTAATTTATTCGCTATATGAATACGCAGTTAATGAAGCTAAAGAGCCATAATTTCCGATATGCGGTGAGAAATTGTCAGTGCTTTGTGCACGCTTGAAAAGACACCGCCACGTCGCTGATCATCATCGTCGACGTCGTCTAGCAACAAGTGGTAAGCCGTGCGATTGCGCTGTAAAATAGTATATTCATTAGACTCCTTTTATCAACAACCCTCGTATGTCGACGATGATGTCAGAGAAACGATGATAAATTAGACATTAGTTCGTAGCTTCGACATGAGCGCGCAGCGCGCGTCAAGCTCTGTGCGCGTTTCGAAAGTTTCGGGATAGCAACGACGGACGAAGACACTGTAAAGCCGCGAACACGGTAGTGAAGTAGAAGTGAAGCGCGCAGTAATAAAGTGAAGTAGTTGTGCCCGAAGTAGTTTCCCTACGGAACCCCTACCATCGGCTGCTCTCGACAACGAAGGAAGCAAGTTCTGCAGTCTTTACCGCCGGTGTTACACATGGCGCTATGGAAGTTCGTCGCTCATCCTCCGTCGTACAATGATAAAACGTATTGTCGTGTCCGGTAGAATTTCCACGGGATTTGTTACACCGTTGTCAAGTGCGCCGAAGTACCGGGAAATTCCTACACTCTACAGGACTGCAATTTTCGGAATGCGACACAATGCCGCATCGCTGCGCGCTGATACGGTGGACGATGGCGATCACGCGCGTTTCTCCTGTTGGAAAACAATCCAGCTTACAGGGACAATCGTAATCGCGCGCGTTTCGGTGAACGCTTTTTGAGCGCTAAAGCTCACTTCGCGGAGCGAGCTAATTTCGCACCCAGAAATTATTTGCTGGAGTAACAACTCTTACAAATAATAGGGTAAATCCGGTATATACGCCGCGCTGTTACATGCCTTTATGTTATATTAGTATTGAGTTATAATTTCAGCTTCTTATTAATGAAATTATTGTGAGTTGAATCGATTTGTCACTGTGTGTGTGTAACAAGTAGCATCGTCATAAATTATAATCTACATAAAATGATTACTGTAAGGCGTGTAAAAGACCTAGTGGTTATTTCGTGATACATACGTGTAGAGGAATAGTAAAGCATGTTATATAAAATACAAGTGCTTTGCTTTCGTATTCTTTGTTTAGTTTGTTGAAACCCTTACATTTTTGCCATATATCCCACCAATTATCTATATATAGCAAAAATGCAAGATTTCAAAAAGTTTATTTTTTAATACGAAAACTAAATATTTCGGATTTCTAATATTTTTTTCATAGTAGTAGACAGTACAAAGTTTTTACTGATATAGTTCGTTTATTTTAAACATAGTAAATAATACTTAATAAATTAAGTTTTTGATAGGTGCGGCGTATATACCGGAGTTACCCTATATACAACGTGTATGAGGGTTTAATTGTTCGTTGTAAAAATGATTTTCATAATTGCTTTTATTTGATAAAATTTAAGGGGAGGCAAGTGTCCTCTTCTGCCCTCCTCCCTTGCGTGCATTCATGCTATTTTACTACAGAAAAAAATTATTTTAACTATATTAACCTTAATGTTGAACTATAGCTTGTCTTAGTCTTGCATTGCGTTAGTTTTGGTTACAGCTTTATCTCGTGATTTATTTCGACTCCATTCTTCTTCGACGCGCGCAAAGCATGTCGAAATTGATGGAAACGATTTATCCCCGCAGCGAGTTTTTCCTCTGATCAAAAAGTAGCCCTCGAGCGAAATTACAGACGGATTTAACGATCGTTTCCTCCGGCTTTGTTATGCTCTGGAATCTCGATCTATATCTGCGTCACCACAAAGTCGCCTTTCGCATTCTCGTCGTCATCGTCTCTCGTTTCTCTTTCTCAAGCTATCTCTCTCTCTCTCTCTCTCTCTCTCTCTCTCTCTCTCTCTCTCTCTCTCTCTCTCTCTTCGTCGACAACCGCTTTGAGGAAACTCGTTAATCTAGCTCGAAACTGCGAAAGCACTCGAACTTCCTGAGTCGAAAATGATCGATCGAACCGCGCATTTGGGACTCGGGCTTCTCCCAAAGATCGCAGAGACATACATATATACACATACACACAAAGCGAGACGCGAATCTCCAACTGTAATTAGGAGTTTACTCGATCTATGTGCATTTCCAATGGAGTTTAACGTTGCTGCGGTTACGTCTCCGCGATCGTTGCATAGTATAACCGATCTCGAGGGCATTGGAAATATACGGAGATCTTTGGGGAGTCACACATTACATTAAAAAATGCTTTAAAAATGGTAAAAGTAATAAAAATAATAATTATATAAAAGGAATGGAACAAGTGATATATCGTAAATGGGATAATTCTATGAGAACAACTTTACTTTATTTGGCTATACTATATTATAGTTTATATTTCAACATAACATTGTCTTCTATATATTTCAACTCTTGCTGTAATTCTTGCGTAAGAAAATACTGAAAGAAAATAGTAAATTTTAATAAATATTTGTTTTAATAGTTTTAAGTGTAAATATCTACTAAGCATACATTAATTAATAAATATTTACTTGCACAAAAACTTTTAATTTGATTTAACTGTAATTTTGTTTATTGAGTAAATATTTATTTATTGTAAGCAGACATTTTGCTTGAAAATAAGCTTCAGATTTGATACGATCGAGCATGATTCGGAGAATAGTCAGAATAATAAGAAGCGAAATCGATTTGCTGGGAGCATACGTCGGAAACAAGATGCGGATGTAAAAACTGAATCCTGTCCGTCTGGACCAGCGTAAATCTCCGTAATCCATCTATAAAACACAATCCTCGCGGAATAGAGAAGACGGAGGCAGTCGGCCCCAACGTGGACCTCATGTATATCCATGCGTTAGCCAGACGAATCTCTTACCAGAGTTCAATAAGCGTATCATGTGGATCTCCATTTCTGAGAATTATATCCAAGTTTGTCCGTTCTTGTCAAATCCGACGCTGTTTATTTACTTCTCCGAGTTACTACGTTGCAAAGTCTACCTTGCGATTTTCTCTCAAGAAGAGAACTTTTTTAGAGTTACGATGATGAACGATATCTCTACGAGCGAATGTCTTGGATCCTTAAAGACAATAAAATAATTTTTCACTAAAATGACAGAAAGATGAAACATGGCATAAATATATATTTGAGTGGGATTATGATTGATAATTGAACGGCTGAAAGCAAACAAATGCATTTTGCATTGTGGCATGCAGTAAGTGGACAATAAAAGTCAATTATAAAAGCGTTTTTACGATAATTGATTTAGGTATCGTAATATGTATGTTGCCCCTGATTCTATTTATGAATATTCGATTATTGCAGCGTGCGTATCGGCTTAATTACTCGAATTAATTCTTCGCTTTGATGCATTAACAGTTGTATATCATTTCACGGGTAATACTCAATTAAAATAATTACATCGGCCGAAGCCAGGCAATGTAACGTAAAATAGAATCTCATTCGTGTATTATATAAGCGGTTATTAAAATTACTTGGGGTGCTTTTGTTCGTTGTGCATTCGGTATAAATCGTTTTCTATTTTTAACTAGATATTTTTTTTTACCAAGTATACTCGTCAGACGTACAACGAAAAATTTATGTTACACGTCAGTGTAATTTGCAATGAGCAATTTCATTTCTCTCGAAAACCAACGAAACCGGATTTATCCGGCTCATAACGAGACTTTGTTTTTCGACGTTCCGTGCGGTTCTGCTTTACGATTAGGAAATGGCTGTAGCGGGTTATTTCATGGCTCTGCGAGCGTATCGATTATGTTTGGATTGAACAATGTAAGGATCTCCCCCGTGTAGGTTGTGCGGCCCTTGTCTTCCTTTCTCTCATAAGAGAGGGAGAGCTCTGTTCTCCTCCCCCTCGTCCGTGTGGAAAGCCGCGGGCTAATCCTCCAACAAAGGGGGCTATCGAGTATCGATCCCTTATTCTCTTTGACGTACTGCTTACTATCTCCCGCTTGCACACCGGCCCCTTGATAAGGGCCCGGAGTTTACGGGTAACGCACAGAGCACCGGCGAATCGACCCGAAATATGCTCGCGAATCTCCCCCCCCCCCCTCTCTCTCTCTCTCGCTCGCTCTCGCTCTCTTACACGACCGCATATCATCTCCTCTGTCTCCTTAACGAGAACGCGACTTTCGATGCGATCAAGTTGCACTTTTCCTCAGTTCTCGGCGCCATGAAACCCGCGAGGTTCATCTTATGGCGAACGTAAAAAATTTTTTTACGACCTTACGTCGCGCTGCTCGCGAGATAAGTTTGTGCGGTGATGCGTGTTACTTAATCGGGAACCATGCTGTGGATGTGGTATATTTCCGCGAGAATATTGCTCGCACAAGATTCTAAATTATGCAGGGCGGGTTATAAGGAAGGGATATTCTGGCCCGGCTCTTTATAAAGGAAGACTGGATGTTTAATAATAAAACCGTTCTGTGAGTAGAATGTAGTAACGCGATTGGTTCGGTGAGCTTTGCGAGAATATTCTTACGCGTTCATTGAAACGGATATTCATATCTGGAATCTGCGTCTTTGACTAGCCAAGGCGAAAAGTGAGAATCGCGGAGTTCGATAATCACATTTTAATGACGATTTGCTGAGAATCGTTTGGTTTGATCCGAAGCAATTTGACGGAAATGTCTGGTAACAGGTCTATTGATGGAAATATTAAGAAACGTGATGCACTCATTATAAATCGCTTATTCTTGATTAATCTTTAGATCGCTCTGCTAACTATAATTTCATATCAGCATTGCGCGGATCGACAGCTAATCCATTCAATTACGCGCTGGTGGCTACTAGTTGCTTAATTAAGGTTTAATGGAAACCAACAAATCGTACATATAGGAGAGAACCAAAAGCATTTATGTAATGTGATCGATTTGACATAGAAAGCACCCGTTGTTTTTTTATCAAGCCAGCTGCAAAAATAACTTTTTATAACTTGCAAAAAGATTAATGCTCTTATATGCTTTGTGCTCATACAGATTATACCTACGATAAAACGATTTTTAAATATAATTTGTACGAATATAAAGTATGTAACAGTATTAATCTTTTTGCAAGTTATAAAAAGTCATTTTTCCAGATAACTTGATAAAAAACAATAGGTGGTTTCTATTTCAAAATGTAAATCAATCCATTATTTCTGTAGTTGGCTTCAAAGTAAATAATGTTGATGTTAACGTATGTACATAATAAATAACCAACTAAATTTGCGTTGAATACATTTTTTTCAGTTAAATTGTTTAATTTTATTATTAGAGGCATATTGAAGCAGTGGCGACCTATAGAAATGATTAAAAATAATTCAAATTGGGTATAATTTAATATTGTAAATTTAGCAGTATACTTAAAAAAAAATTTGTCTTTAAAAGAATTAACACAAACGGGTTGTACAGATTCGGGACGATTCTGAGATTTCGTGATTAGCTCCCTTCAACAAGACTACTCTCGCGACTGAGTTATGAGAAGTCCTGAAAGGCGGAAGCGTTCACCTGCGAGGGCTGCATAATTCGGCGGCATAAATTAATACGTTCCTGGGAATCTCGGCGCCACCGCCGTCGTCGCCGCGCGTCTGACACAATTAGGCGAAGATTAATTAAACCCATTTCACATCTCAGCGGACTTCGCCCCTCACCTTTCAGTATCCCTCTCGTTCCTTCTATATTGGATGCGTAGAAGAATGAAATTGTCCGTATGAAATCATATAATCTCTTTCATAAATGATGAAGAGTGATGCAATAACTTATAAATGATATTTATTAAAGGTCCATTTAAATCGCGTTTCAAGCGAGCAGTTTCGCCCATGAAATTTTCAATTATTTATACGCGTAATTACAATTAATCGTACAATAATTCATCCGTTATGTAAAGAATTTATATTCTTAAAAAACAAGTATCTACAAAGGCTCAACAAATTGAAATTTCCAATACTGTAATAAATAGGAAAATGAAGCAACCAAGAATGTAGCACTAATAAATACTCATATATTTCTCTCACATAAATAAAAATTAATTAAATATTGAACAAATTCAAACGCTTCGACCTCGCATTAAGTCATCGTCAGTGAAACGCTAATTAAAACTAAATAGTTTTAATTGCAGGCCTAGTGCGAGTCGTTTGAACTTGTTCAACGTTTAATTAATTTTTATTTATTTAAGAGAAATATATGAATATTTATTAGCGCTAAATTCTTGCTTGGCTCATTTTTTTATTAGAATATTGGAAATTTATATTCTTATCGATAGCAATTGTTTACATTTGAACTACTGTGCCATAAAATATATTATTTTATCTATGTTTTTTATACAATATAATTGGTTGTCTTGTCAACAATTAAATGCGTAAAATAATTGTTTTATTTTAACATTTTAGATATATTATACGTTCAAATTTTGATCAGCACGTAGCATTATATATTTAAATTTATTACTTTCAGTAAAGAATACAGATAAACGGGAGCAGCACTTGTTTTAATTAGCCACGTAGATATCATCGCGGTTCTATTTCGGGATGGCGAATGAATCGAACGGGAAATCGACTCGGGCATCCGAGGTGTCGTCGTCTTCCGCTCACAGTATCCCGAGAATGCCGGTGCGACAACTTCTTAATTAAACCATTATGCGTTATAGCGTAAGCTTTTATTGCCGATGAAATCGGGCGGAGGGTAGACACGAGGGATCGAGGGTAGATCCTCCGTAGGATGAGAGGGAATAAGGAAGGAGGGAAAGGAGATCCGGGCATCTCGTGCCCTCGTCTCCTTCGTCCTTACCACCCGGGCATGTAAATTCGCGATAATAGCGGGGGATGCTTCATCCCCTAGCCCTACCTACCTTAACTTGGCCTTTATGAGTTAATAACTTGGGTTATCGAGAAATTCGCCTTGGCTGCTTGCGTCCTACCGGGTGTGTCTATACCTATGTCGTGCGCCGCGTTCGACTATGCACAATACAGCCACGTGTGCGTTTCTACGAGAATCTTAAACAATCCCTCTCTCTCGCGAAGCAAATTCCGAAAGCAGCCGAGAGGTAATAATGGGCTTGGTTATCCTTACATGTAGCACGAGCACAGCGACCATCAGAATCATCCCTTTGCAGTGTTTTGTACTTGGTGTTTTATCCTCCTTTGTCTAGAAGGATTGTGATGAATAACAACGAAAGTTGACGCAACTACTGTAGTAGCTGTTGTAGCAATATCGCTTTACTTTTGTCAGGACTCAAGAACACGCTATTATCGCAATTCCAAGTTTACTTCTTCCATACAAAATGTTCTTCCAGTTTCTTCTCTTTTTAAAGTTTTCTATAATGTTCTGTTATTTCAGATAAAAATATAATTGTGGGAGAATATTTTTTATCCTCAGCAAAACAAGGGTTGGAAAATTTTGTACGACGATTTCAGATGAGATTTCTCAAATTTATCGAATCCCATCCAGATACGAGAAGCAACCGTTCATAAGTATTTCTTGCGGAAGATACAGAGATTGCATAATTGAGTGACAGGTGTTTGTCGCCCGTGCTTGCACGTGTGGTCGTTATTAGTAGCTATTCGCTCGCAAACAAACTTAATTTCGACGTGTAAACAACTCGGCAAGCAAACAATTTTCGTAAGTGATGAAAATGGATTAATTATTCGAGTCGAACTCGCAATTTCGAACGTGCGTGTGCCAATGCCAGCCCGTAGTTTCCGATTTCGTAGTTTCTAACCGAACCAACAATAGCGCGAACTCGGGTCAATATTTGGGACAAAATTGAAGAGGGTTAATTAGCAAATCGAATGCCCTTCCGCGCAGTTTGCAGCTCGATTTATCGGCGAACGCGGCCTCGAGAGCGGACATCGCAAATACATATGCAGATCGTATTACAGCGTCGATCGGGATTTGTAATAGAATGCGTTACATGCGCGAGCATATAAGCGAATATATCTAGACATGCACATCTACACGCTGCGGGTGCTATAAAATTTACGAGCTAAGGGTATAAACATCACAAAACTTTATTTATAGATAGGATTGTAATTTGAACTGCATGGAAGTCGTATAATATCGAAAATTACTGCAGCTACAAATGGTAAATATCAATTTCTATTGACATTTTTGTTGAAAAAATATCGACTTGATAAATTATTGTCTACAGAATTTGCGATTAAAAGAATATTTATAGTGATGTGCGTCAATTTCAACGATCGTCGAGTTATCATCTCTTTATATGTATCCGCAATAATATCCGCGGCCGGCAAAAAAAATGCGCTCCACGGAAGGATGAGTGCGTTTACGACGAATATTACGATTTTGCCGTAGGGGTGGTACCGATTTACGATTTAGTGTCGATGGTACGTGAAGTCACGTCGGTGAAATTCCATTATCGGTCACCGGCGATAAATATTATAAATTAGGCTACTCGCCTCGCACAGGTCTTCGCAATACCGCTTCTTTTTTTTTGTCTTTTTCTCGTTCACTCTCACTCTCTCATTCAACCTCCCGTTCCGTCGCACAGACACCCTCCATGAGGATCGTCGAGCGAATACATCCCCGTCCGTCTCCCCTTATCCTGTGCCTCTCTCCTGCTTCTTTTTTAAGCCCTCCGCGATAAATCTAACGAAGAGGCAGGTTAGGAAGGGAGAGGTAGTTCGAGCGATTTTAACGGCGGGTGGTGCTTTGCGCCCATTATTGGCCGGCGTTATCGCGACGGCACCCCGACGTTTCATTTTCTTTCTTTTTTCTGGTCATATTTTCGTTCTTTCTTCTCCAGGTTGGTCCAGCATTACACGCTCTCCCCGCTTCTATTGTTCTATTCAATCTACGAATATTTTCTGTTTTCGCGCACAATCGACCTTTACTTATTTATATTATAACTTTGTCTCACTTTTATTTCCTTTCCCACTACTTTTAGATTTGTTCTAACATTTTCGTACAAAAAAGTGACTTATATAGTTAAAAAGTAATAAATATAAATTGAGGAAGAGTTACAATTGCGCTCGATTGATTCGTAAAAAGGCTCTGTATTTGCGCGTCGGACGATGAATCAAGAACACTTCGAGAGTTCCGTCTTTCTCGAAACTTTGGACAATTAAAGAAAAGCTCCGAAACACTTGGAAGTCACCGAGGGAGAAGCGAGACATTTTTTCGCCCCTGTTGCTCGGTATCGATCCTCTCGTTAGGAGTGATTATGGCTAATGAGGAAACGGACAAGTGTCTTTGTCGAGGAAGCGGCGAGACACTTTCGGCTGGCATCGACTGATAATCGCGGACGTCAATTATTCGGACACGTCGATCATGTCGGCAGCGTTGATCCCCGACCATTATCCGCCTTTCAACCGTGCCGAACAGTCATGCGCCGCGTGCATTTACCGGACGTGAAACGTGACGCGAGCGCGATGTCGAAATGAAAATCGTGACGGAGCGCCGATACGACGATTAAAGATCACCAATCGTACATATTCATTGTCCGCATCTGGCGGGACGTCATTCTCTGTGTATATATATCCGAAAAGTTATAATTCGTTGCATTATGATGAATGTGATCTCGTGCTAATTGACACTCATTTAAAAGGTTCCCTGACGCAATTATGCAAAATTCGGCTTACGCCTCGCGAAACTCGATATAAGCACGGTAATTAAAAGCGGCAGTCGGGCATATATTTTCGGACAATTTCGACCGATGCAACGTGCGGAAAGTTAGAAACGTTTCCTCGCGGAAGAAGCGCGAGTGAATTAAATGACGTTTGGGATGTCGCTTGACCGTGCTTGCGCTAATCGCGAGAATTAACGGAATGGAAATGATCAGAGAGGAAAGAGACAGGTAGATACATAGAGAGGGAGGGGGGGAGGGAGAACGAATGAGCGAGCGAGCTGCGCAACACGACGTGTAACGAATTCTTCATTAAAAATGGAAAACCGCTAATCGATATGAGTGACGTACTAGCGCGTTAGTCCGATATCGCGTTACGCTTCGCTCGGATTTCAATATTTAACGATTCCCGCCCCTGTTTACGGTTTGCAGCCGTTACGATATCGATCGATTGGGAATGTTTCTCTCTTTCCCTCCGCCTCTCTATACATTTCTCTCACCCTGTCACTTTCGCATCCCCGAACTCGTCCGTAAACTTGAGCGCGGGTTAGACAATTTGTCATCTACGTTGTCAGTCTCAGAGTTCCGCGACATCTTGTCGTCGATACTATTCGAAACTCTTGGTCTTACCGAAATCTTCCTCGGCCGGAGGAATTCGATGTTAAATTTTAAGGTTTTTTTTTTAACTAGCATTTATATCGGTAAGTATAATCGTTTTTGTTTTAATAGATACATGCTAGACTTGCAGCTTCCAAAATTTATTTATTTAAAGTGCATCACGATTTCTATTCAGAATACATTTAGAAACCATCGCCGCGATCTTTTTCAAATATTTATCGTGTCAACTTATCCTTTGTTCGCAATATGAATTTTTATTCTCGACCCGAGTCATCCCCGGTTCATTCACACGATAAAAGTTCGTTCTACATGAATCGATTACGTATATACTACTAACGATTCTCGTACAGACAACACCCAGGAAAAACCAAAACAATAGCGTGCGTTCCAAACACAAGGCTGCAATGATCGACCGGATGTTGATTCCCGATGGTGAACGCGAGATGGACGTACAATTCGCTTTTTCATTCGCACGTTTATCTTTCTAACGACAATTTAACGATGTGGCAATAAGCGAACAGCTTTGAGTATATCTACTATCATATCTCGTTATCATTAATGAAATATATTGCTGTAGAAAAGTATTAAATATACATTTCCAAATTACATCAAATATTAAAATATACATTCGAAATACATTAAATATTAAAACGCACATTCGATTACATGAAAAATTTAATAAACAAATAATTTAACAACACTCTTCAATTCTTTTTAATTGGATATTCTAGTTAAAATTAAAAATTAATCTAAAACTGTTAAAACTAAAATAACTTTATTATTCGGAATATTTAAGACACCCCTAGCTTGTAAATTCGTTAAATATATATGAATGCTATTTATACACATTATTATACTTAGCTTAAATTGTTTTATAATTAAAAAATGTATTTATATCATGGAATATTATCAATTTTCATTTATTGCGATAATCATCAAACAGAACAATTAAAATTGAGATACAATAAGATGTCAGAAAAAATGTAAAACTATTTAGCAATATCTTGAATAGTTTTACATTGTACAATATAATTGAATTATTGTTTGTCGAATAAGTATCGAGATTTTCATCGAAAACATTCTAAAATAAAAGACACATGTCGGTATGTAACTAATATAAGTAGATAAGAAAAAATAAATATTTAGTATTGTAGAATAAGCGCCAGTATTATCGAAGTAATGCGGTTTCCTTTGGAAAATTAGGTTTAGCTTAGCATGGCTCAAGCAATTTTCCAGGCTCGACCGCTCGGTCATAAAATTTATGCTGACGCGATGCACTTCCTGGCTTGTATGCGACCGCACGCAATCGAGCGCATGCGTTTATGCTGCATTATCCTGAGTACTGGCGTTATATGACGGTATCATCGCTAGTGTACACCGAGTACCTTCGAAAATATCAGCGTGAGATAATAGAGCGCTATAGAACACCGCGCATAAAATTATAAGCAACCTTAATCCCATAGTTTATTATGGCGATAATAAAAAATAAGTTGCGACTTCGGCCGGGGGATTAACATGGAGCACATGTGACCTGTGAATATTAAACGAGGATTTTAGTGGATTTGATACATAGCTGCGGTTGATGGAAATGTTTCTGGTATATTAGCTTCTCCCGTGTGCGTGTCAAACTATATCAACAATGTTCGCTCGTCAATTTCACATCACTACACACGAAATTGAAACACGCAAATTGAAATTAGACATTAAATGTACGCATATTTTATACGTCGTGGTTCGGTCTACATAAACACGTAAATACATTTAATCCGCATTATTTCGTAATTATTTTTGCACCGTAATCGCAACGTACGGTGGAAAAACAACAATCTTAGGAAATTTTCTATATAAATTCAAAAGCTGAAGCAGTCTGTAGACGATTAATATTATTGCACTATATTTGATATTGTACAATATTAATGATCATCTGGAGGTTGTATTGAGCTTATAAACTGTTTGTTTTGATTTATTTAAATGGAACATCAAAAGTATGATTATACGAAATGATTATACAATAATATTGAGTACTAGAGACCGCTTAAGAATTCGTTTTACCTTTACGCATCAAATTTCGTATCGAGTAAGTGCCTCATAATTCTCCAATCGATCATATCTACATATTTATATGTATATAAATATACACTGAAAAAAAAAGGAAATTGCGGGTGCTGCAGCAAATTAGATGGTAAAATATGGCATGGCATTTTTAATTGCCAATTTTTGGTTGCAACAGCCAATTTTTGGTTGCGTTAGCCTATCCGCGATGTCAGTATAGGATTTCGATAGGTAAAAATTGACTTAACACAGCAAAAAATTGGCTGCTGCAATCAATTAAAATGCTATGCCATATTTTACCATCTAATTTGCTGCAACAGCCAATCCTTTTTTTTCAGTGTGCGCTTCTAAATACACGTGATTGTGCCACGCAAGCAGAGAGCATCAGCAATGCGTTCTAATGGTCCACTTTAAATGAACGCGTGCTCGCACTCCACTTTCATGACATGCGTGTGTCGACGCATAACTTTACGTCCTTTCAATTGCATAAATGCATCGTAAGTGGCATAGAAGTAAGCACATGGGCCTGCACTGTCATCGTGATAAATATCGTCTTTTTAGAAAGATTTCTTTATTGCCTGTTATTATTTATAACATATATTTATCTATATATTATATCACATATCTTGATGATTAATTAAAATATAGCGTAAGAATTAAAAACGATAGGAAATAACTTTTACTCATATCTAAACTGATTTTAATTACATTTATTATTATATTAAGAATTTACATTATTACGACACATTATTTACGTTATATTATGATATTTCTGTTAAATACACATCATTATCAGATAAATGAGAATTATTTGTTAATTAACGAGCAAGTTTTCGTTCTTTGATAAAATAAATATGAAAAATCAATTGTTTCTGATTAACGCGAATTTTAAGATGATAATAATAAACGCACTGGTGGATTTAAAAAAAAAACCCCGTGTGGAAGAAAAATCTTAGCCAGCGAGATCCTGTACCTTTTAACGCGAAGGGACATTTCCTTTACACCTGGTTAAATCTTGACGGTGGGATTAAAACGGAAAGAATACTTAAGGGATACTTGAGTGCTCGCGCACGCGGCCGTATCTTAAGCTATAAAAATCTCGGGTCGCGGTGGATTACGTGGAGAGACGGACGGTTACGCTTTTATACACGACGGTAGTTTATGATTTCCGCGATGAACTACTTTTCTGAAATGAATGCAGAGCGCACGCCCGTACGACTATGTGGGTCAAGGGACCGCGAACCGGAGGAGGTTGAGGGGCGAACGGACTCGCGTTTCTCCCTTTCCGGTTTACGCATCGTTTTCATTGCCCGGCCGTTAAGCTTAACTGTGGACTTTTACAGCGTCAGCCTGCATAAAAGCGCATACAACATTTTATGCGCGCCCGCGCGTAAAATCGTCCGTAACTTCTCGCGCCCTGGCTTGGCCCGACCGGACCGGTACTCGCAATTTTTTAATTTCTATTCCGGCCCGCGGCTACTCGACTCACTGCTCTCCGTTTTCCTTTCTTTTCCTCTCCCTCGCGACCGCGTACGTTTCCTCGCCGCTCTCTCGAATCGCGGGGTGTGTGTGTGTGTGTGTGTGTTCGCGCATTTTTTCTTGCCGATGCATTTTTTCCCGAGAACACATGCGTACCTACGAGACGATAAAAATGTTACGGTCCCGCAATTCGCGAAGGAAAATGGACGTCGTGCCGTACGCTCGCGTGCTGTATAATAATATTTACAAACTGATATATTTCGTGCCTTGTTTCTGGAAAAATATACCTGTATCATCATGGAAATAAATGTAGATACAGTACTTGTTTCGAATATCTATTTTATAATTTTGAAATATAATGTTATAACAATGATTTCACGTTATATAACGCTTTTAATTTGGAAGCTCGCTCCAGGAATCGAATTCCGAACTTACGATGTAATCTGAAATATAACTTGTAGAATTTTTGCGATGTTTCGAACGCTACACATGATACGGAAATTTTCGTGACGGCTTATACTTGGTAACCGCGGTTATCGCTAAAACTTCCTAATGCAGAATTTAATTCCCTTCGGGCACGGAGGACACAAAGCCTCTGATACGCAGCCAGTTATCAAGGCACACTACTGCAATGACGCACTGGTCGGCGAAACTGCGTCCGTGTCCATGCAGTAATCTCGTAAAAACTCGTTAATACGGTAAAAGCGCGGAAAATGGCTATGCCCAGCGAAATACAATTACTCATTAGTCGAATCCCATTGCGCGCGGCTCGCAGGCGACCGGAAACACTCGGTCGCCGAATCAACCGTGACGCAAGGGAGGCTTTGAAGTTCGCGTTCGCGTGGCTCGACGGTAATTAACCATAGAACGTCAGGGTTATTGGCAGCCCCGATGCAGTTTCGAATACGTGCCATTTGTTCATTCGTGCGTCAATATATCCTTCTGTTACTGTCGCAAATAAGATTTACATCGCACGCTAACGACCGAGCCGTTTATGTCCAGTAATTTGCGTTTTGCCTCAAATTTTCTAAGTGCAACGATATTCGCGACTTGCAAATAATGTATTTAACAAAACACAAAAGCACAAAAATTATGTCCCTTTGTAGAGATCAAATGTAAACTTCCTTTTAATCATGCACGAAAAGAACAATTTAAGATACAGATCTAAAAATCATTTCGTTGGACCATCGAAATAATTACGTAGAAATCTCAAGTACGATGAGCAGTGCTGCAAAAAATTTTGACATTCCAGTAAAACTTTTGACATTTCAGTTTGAGCGCTTTACATTATTATTTTGATGGTTCAACGAAATTATTTTCAGATCTGTATCTAGTTAAATTTTTAGATACTTTAACTAAACTGTCTTTTCCATGTGATGTCACTTCATGTGAATTACAACGTGAAATTATATTGATGGATTAGCGTTTTGTTGATAACATTCGCTGAATCTTCGACTCATCAGATGCATCACTGGCGCACGCGCACGTATCGATTTAAGCTGCGAAGTCCACATCGCGGATTCGGAGGAGAAGATCGTTGTCCGTCAAGTGATCAAATTCAAGGATAGCGCGACATAATTAGATTCTACCCTTTAATACCCGTTACCAATCAAGGTATTATCAGCGTCTGGTAATTACGACAGTCGAGATTACCTATTCTCCACAGCGTCGCTCGTCATCTCCGTTGCAATCTCATTGTGTGCAACTCCCTTGAACACGTTGTATTCGTTCTGCCCCGTCTCTCGAAATGCCACGCCGGCGCCACGTAAGCCCTCTTTCCGGTAACCTCATTGTTGGACGAACGTAAATCCCGATAGATCCATCGGACCACCGGGAAGCCATGCGTGTCGTAGAATATAGATCGTGCTTTATACTGTGTAGCTTCCTGTTATCTATGCCCAATCGCTGTGCGCAAGTAGCGTGCAATAATGATGTTGAACGAGGAATAAATGTAAAATTTACGAGAAAAATTATTAGGATGCTTTTTGACAATCACGATAGACAGTAACATTGCCTAAAACTTTACTTTAATTACCCTTAAAGGGCGGGAAAGCTATTATAGTAAAAAGCTGCGTTCAGCAGAGAAAATTAATCAGTTAGCGCTTAGTGATTTTTTAATATGATTGGTTCTTGCCTTTAGTTCTTCGCAAAATCTAACTGATTAGTTTTCTCTGTTGAATGCAGCCAATGGCGCTGAAACATCTTTCATATTTCATATAACAATGTCATATCTTAAGGTAAGAATACAATAAAAAATAATGAATTATAACAAATTTTACTCTAAGAAAAACTGTAAAACTTTAATAAACGTGTATCTCGGGATTATCATATTACACGTATTGTCAGTGAAATGTAAAAGATGGGAACTAATTAGATCAAATATTTTACATAACTTTAACAATGGTAGATTTGTTATATAATATATACGCAGTATATGGGTGAAATAGATATTCAATAATGATATTATTGTCTATTTCATTAATAATGATATTATATTATGTCCTCTTGTATTTTCAATTGTGAATCATTTGACTATCTCTAATTTGTATCATGAAATAACGCGCAGTCCTCGCATCGAGCAGCTGAGTGTAAATTTTTCATCATGTCGCGGAAAATTGCACAGGGATTTATGCATACGATCTGCTTTGTCTTATTAGACACCGCGCGTTTGTATACGGAACGTGTCCCCGATGTGATCAACGCCGAACGTGCAATTATGCACGTTCGCAGAGCAGACCTGTTCCCACTTTCTAAGCCGTGGGATTTCGAGAAGAGGGAATCATTTGGCCGTGTGCGGGAGCTTTTGGTCGTAATCGCATTTGCAGATACGCCGTTTCTTGAAGTAACAGCACATCCATGAGATTTCCACGGCTTTGAAGTCTCACATATTCAGTTCGTTAATTGATATTTATATCTTACAAAGTTACTGGACATAAAAATAAACGAGATGCTAAACGTATTAAATACTGATATTCTGTCTTTTCGATATTTAGTTACAATCTTCTTTTTTTTAATACATAATAAATATTTTGTTGAATTTTAATTTTTCTCATTCTCTCTTACGAAGTGTATATTCATGAATAATTTATGAACTGTGTGTCAACTTAATCTTTACACAAGTCGGTTTTTCTTATTTTGGGTATTTAAGAAAGACAGTTATTTTCTTTCTCACATAGAGTTTACCACAGTTCTAAAAGAAACAAAAATACAACAGTAGAGTCTCTTAGGATTTAGAGCTAAGTACTATTCTTTTGCCAAATTATGTTTACGAATTTATGAACGATAGACTATGTCTGTCGCCAATTTGGCAAGGATTCAGAGGCACGATGATCTTACGATCACCGATAGGTCGCCAAGAATGTCGAGCACACGTGCGAGTTTGCTAGTATTTCTAGTATGATCGGCCGCGGAATTATTTACAGTCATGGCCACGTTCGTCTTCCAGTAGCACGCAGTATCATTGATGATCACTCGAATATAATTGGACGAATCGCAGCTGTGAGAAGTATTCTTGTTATTTATGTAAATGTGTTGTTATTGGCAAATCAAGAATGTCAGAGAGTTAGACGCAATTACGTATTGGTTTTCGTACGCGATCCACGGGAGACGATCTAATTACCTTTATCTAACTTTCGTCTTTCAGAGACAGCCGATTGATTTATATTCGTTGAAAAGTGTTTTAAAATTAGTTTTTATAGAAAATATTATTGTAATGCACAGCTATTTTCTGTCGCTGATAAAATATACGTATACACTCTTATTTACTCTGAAATATCGAGTTTAACAAATATTAATCTGTACGGTTATTAAAAATATTTGAAATTTTTATTCATTATCAATATAAATTAATAATTAATTAATCTATATAAATTCATTCTTAATTTATATTGATAATTAAAAATTTCAAATATTTTTAATGTCCGTATCAATCATAAAATTATAACGTATTTGACGTTGAATAACTGTAGCAAAGAAAAATGAACGAATATCTATTTTATTTCGATTGTAACGTAACTACATTTGAACAAAGAAACGTCTAACGTGCGCATAACATCTATCACAATTGGCAATGCAATTATGAACAGTTGTCGTGGCGAAATGCACTCCACCTTCTAAGACATTCGGAGGTTCTAATACCGCTGAGGAGGATGAGAGAGAGAGAAGGGGGTACGAAACGCGAATGCAATCGAGGCCGGGTCGAGGCGGGGTTCAACCTCGACTCGGTTAAGTACACTTTATTAAGCATGCCATCTGCACGTTGCGCCATCCACTTATGTGGTAAATGGAATTACAAACGCATCCCTATGCTGTGGGATCCCAGGTTGCGGCTCACACCTTGCGTTCACAATGAGCGTGCATACGTTGGGGGGCTAACTGTTGTATATAGCATCGTAATTGAATAACAGTTGGAAATTCGTAGTCGGCAACGGCGATTAGCGCCGGGATGAAAAATTGATATAGAACGCACACACCATTTTATAATGAAAATATTTATTTTACAGAAGTTTTTTTTTTATTACACGAAACTTTTTTTTTGGTAGCCGTAACATGCGTCATATTACCATTTCAATCTAATCTTTTGATACCATTGTGAACGCACTGCTCTGATGGAACGCCAATTCTCGGTTGAGCGTGAGTCACGATTTTCTGACGGATTTGATTGATCGCATTGTGGTTGCAGTCCACGTTGCAGAAAATCCACATAAAAGAGAAAGCGCGGACTGGCCCGGCTACAATGATTTAGAGCGATGCTATCTACGGGCACGAGCGATTTTGCTGATAACAAACTTCCACTCGCTTTATTCGACGGACCACTCGTTCGCTCCGCTCGTGATCTCTACGAAATCGATGAAGAATTTATCGAACGTAATCGCAGTCGCGAAGCCTGAAATTCCGCATCGCAGCCGAATTCGGATGAGCCTCGCGTATCGAGATCGGCAAATTATTCGGCCGTGAGAGAAGCCGCCGTTTATCAAACTCGGCCGAATGTGTATGTGCGTGTGTGTGTGCTGCTGGTCTATCGAAGACAGGCACGTTGATTTATTAAATTGCCGCGCCAAGCGAGAGAAGAAAAGAGAAAGAGAAGGATCCATGTATTAAGAGCGAACACGGTCAACCGAGACGTCGCGACGCAGCGTCGCCGTCGCACACCTTTTCTACTAGGCTCGAAGACAAAATTATTAAAGTTCGCCGTAGTCACGTAGTACAAGCGTGCACCATCGATGTTTGCGCTCGTAGTCGGCGACTATATGAGTTTCCGGTAAATACAGCCGCTTCATCCGTCGAAGTTGATGAAAAGAGACTTGTTTACTCGCAGCCTGCTGATTTCCGAAGTACGACGCGATGCTGCAAAACTCACGAGCGAGAAACATCCACGTAAAGGATTCCGTGTATACAACGAACTGCCCGGTTTCCAACGGGAGAGCTACCGTTTTATCAGTAGGATGGATAAATCCTGTTTGTCTGCAAAAGTTCAATAATCGATATGATATTGCACAAAGTATAAATACGGTTTAGAGTAACTTCGTTATTTTTAAAGATTTTTCTGCCTGTTTATCCATTTACTTTCAACAACAGCAAAGGAGAGGCTCATTTTTAGAAAAGATGTGTTGTTACAATTTTTCTTCTAAAGACTCGACTCGAACAGAAAGTATAAAATTAGAGCTATAAAATTATTAAGCACTTTATTGATTAGCGTTTCTCTAAAAAATGACGAATTACTTTTTCTTTTAGTAATTTCTTGGAATTAGTTAAGATACATGCATGTATATTTTTTTCAATTTATTGCGTAATGGTATTTATAAATGTCATGTATATGACATTGTTTAAAAAAATAGGTTCAATATCATAGATTGGCGTCCACAAAGTTCTGACATCAACTCGATGAATATTTATGGGTTTACTTGAAGAAAGAAATCCATTAAGAATGCATTTCAAAACAAGATAAATTGCGATTATGGAAGTACGAGAACAAATAACGAAATTCACTAACAGAAAACTAGTAAAAAGTTTACCAAAAAAAAATTGCAAAAGTATCATAAAGCAAAATGGAAGTGTAATAAATCATTAAATATTGATAATTTATTAATAAATGAAGCCGAAGTTAACAAATTTCGTTGTATTTATTTTGATCTACAGATTTAAAATTTAAAAAATTTATAAAAATGCCTTATAAATTTTATAATTTTAGACACGACTATACGTGTAATTTGATTTATGCGTGTACTTTAACCGATTACCGTGCGTACTCTTTCGCATAATTATTTCGACGTGAAAAATAGCGCGATATAATTATTCGCACATGAGAAAGGGCCCGTTTAGATGCACTTCCGGTTGATTTCCCATGACGTACGAAAATTGCGCAGGGAAAAATTGCTCGTCAACCTTCATCTTTCGCGCAACTGTACGAGTCATAATTTTGTACTAAGCGAGCCCATCTTTCCTCCAGTCCGCGCTGTGCAAATAGTGCACCGGGAGTTTCTAGCACCGCTGCGGTAGCGGCAGCTCTGAAACAATAATTAATTAGCTGCCTCACAAGGAAGCGAGGCACGGCGAGGAGAACGATGATCGCAGATGTTGCACGTCGGTAACGACGACCCGTAGAGACGTACAAGCATCCCCACCGTTGCGGAAGTAAATTGCAGACGGATGTTGTTCTCTCTAATCGGGAGCTAGTCGGAAACATTTTCCAATCGTCCATTGATTAATAATTAATTTGACGGAGGTAACTAAATAACAAGCGGTTGACTAATTGAGAGATAATCTCTATTTTTTTATATGTTTTTGTTGCACATTGCAAACTTTACTGTGCAATACATTAATGATTATTACATAATGTTATTAAGGGGAATATTTTTTCGTTAATAGTTATTCAATATTGGAACACTATTACAACGATTACACAGAAATTTCTATTTGATATATTCAATAAGCGTATCAGAGAATATTCAGTAAGCGGATTAAGAGAATATTCTGATTTTGTAAGCTTAATATATTGTCGTACATACTTAATTTTTCGTTTACAATTTTTCAGTATTTATTATATAAAACTTTATATGCATTACAATTCGTTACAAATTCTTCAAAGTTTTCTGTCAATATTCTTTACTTAGGTATTCTAAAAATGGAAAGAAATAAATCATTATTATAACGTAAATTGTATTAACATCATTGATTTTAATGTACGCTGTAGTTTTTTTAAGAATGTACGTGTTGTTTGATTCCAAAACAGTCCTTAACAAAACAGGGAAGCTTCTCGTTAAGGAAACCCACGTGGTCCTTGGCGAGAAGCCACCTCGAGATCCTTTCTTCCACGACACAGTCGGTGCTCGATCGATGTTGACGACCAGACCAATCGACCATTAAGTATATCCCAGGTCGCGCGCAAAAAGAACACGGTAGGCAATCAATCTTCCATACGTCGAAGTCTTGTAGACGCTACCTCGCGTCTCTCATGACGACGTGGAGGAAAACAGGAGGTGATGTCCGGAGGTGCGGAAGAAACGTTGCGGGACGAGCGAACCTGAAGCGTCATCGCCGCAAAAAGTCGTCAGTCCTCGACGATAGAGGAGAGACTGCTCGGAAGCGGTCTAGCGTCAGAGAGGAAACGACTCTTGCTCTTCGGCAATTCGCGACTAGTCGAGTAACATCGATTTGTCTTTCGATTCGTCAAACGTCGAGGCGTTACGGCAATTTAACGGGTTCTATATCTGTGATTTCAGGTAGCAGCGAGGAATCGAGGGCCGGTGGCGGTGATCCTGGGAAGCTGGGAGTGAAGAAATCGAGACTGAAGGCCTCCTCGCCGAACAGGCAGGGACCACAGCAGTGTCAGGTGAGTGAAGACGTGAGAAGATTAGTCATTGAAGAGAAATTAAATTCTTGCAAATAACATGAGTCTCACAGCCAATCAAAATATAATGAAATCAAGATAAATTAATTCGATAAAGAAGTTTTTCTAGTTTATAGATAATCTACAGCTTTTGTACGGCAATAAATTTATTGGAATTGTAGGATTATTCAGTTTTGTCCTTTTAAATTTTATTTTTTCGATAAGTGGAATTGATGTTATTTGCTATAATCTAAATATATTATTAGTTAAGCAGAAACATCAATAATTTTGATGGAATGATATTGGCATTTGTTATGTGATCTGTAACAGATGAGCGAGATAAATTGTCATTCGAATTTCATTGAAATTGGCTCTTCCGCAACGGTAGTAGAACGATTGCTCATATATGCATATCAAGAATATTTATGCAACTAATAATCAGAATATCCAACTGCCGCGACACCGTCAATCGCGCTTTATAGTAGTCGTGCATCCTTCGACAAGATATTTTTACGTAATGAAATTTGTTTAACAATTATTTGCTTAACAATAATTTTAAATTTACAGAGTTTCGAGGCTATTCGCAATTTTTTATTCTAAATGGGCTGTCTCTTACTCGGTAGAAAAAAATTACGTTTCATTATCAATAATTATCATGCACGTGGACCCTCATTTTACCGTAATAAAAATTACTCATATAGTCTTAATTATACTGGCATGTGTCGGGAACATTATTTTTGAATATTCTCTTATGTACATATATACGCATAGCTTGTTTAAATTACGTGTATGCATAATGTAGCTATGTTCTTGTAGCTGCGTTGTGTTTTTTTTTTTACCAGTATGTTTTAATTAAATCTGGAATCACTTGCGAAAATAACAAAAATATACCGCGGCTGTAAACGTAAACTGACATTAGATAATTGTCTCTGTCAATTGATTTAAAGTTTGCTGAAATAAAGTACTCGACTACGTGCGCGAATCGAAAGTTGGTCCGCGGTTCAAACCGATAATTGCGCAGTTCTTTAATTACTCGTGCATCGCGAAATTGTGTAACTACTTTTTATAGTCTATTTTTCCATATCTGTTATACAATATACTATACAGACCCCACGAACTATGTTTTGTTTAACGGTTCCCTGACCGGTTTTTCCCCCCCGCTGTGCTCCATTTTAACAGTTAGTTTCCTTTCGAGAGCACGCAGCGACAAAGAGCATTTTCACGGGGAAGAACGAGGAGACGGTTCGTTAGCGACCGATCGAGTTAGACGACCACGATCGATGACCACGGGGGTGTGCTCGAAAACCGTAGCGCGAGGCCACAAAATTCGTGCTAACCCGCCCCATTCTACCCCTGTGTGTCTGCCCCTTTCCGTCCCTTTCGCCCGCAGCCGGAACGAGTCGAAATGGCGCCATCGAACGCTAACGATGCTGACCCACTTTCCGCACCGCGCCGGCGCGCTTGTTGCGGAAAGCCACCGACGTGCGGGGATGCGCTTTCGCATCCGTGACGTGCAATCCGGACGAGTTTTCGTACGCACGCGGCATTTTTACGACGGCCCTTCGAGTCCGTTTTATCACGGATCCGCGTATACGTCCGTGTTGCCTTCAGACAACTTTTTTGTGATATAGCTATTTCCCATTTCAACTTGAAGCGCGGCAAATTAAATGCAGGCTCTGACGCTAAGCATGAAACACATCCTGAGTTTATTATCACTGTTGTTATAGCATTCTCTTTTTATTCGCGAATCGTCATTTAATATTTTTTTTATTCTCTCGGATTCATGCGGTATTAATTTAAATTAGCAAAATAGAAGAAATTAGAAATTTGCTTTTTCCTCATCTCTTTATTTTCATCGACTTAGATTAAAAGTACCAAAAAAAAGGGATAATTTCATTGATTCTTATATATCATCTTCTATTCATTCTGTACGATTTTCGCATATATCTCTCGTACAGGTCTCTCTACATTATACCTACATGTAAAATGGAAATGAACCGTAATCGGCCGATTCCGAACTGACGATGACGTGACTGCAATTTATTTGAACGTGACGACAGCGCGAAATGGCAGCGCTAGCCTTGATTTCAGCACGGCTCAATTTCCTTCTTCCGAGCCCAGCCCTCTCTCGTGACCCACATTAAGACGCAACGGGTCTCGGCGCTAAAGTGCCAGGCGGTTGTCGGAGCTGTTTATACACGCGGTACACGCTCGCGCGCGTGCAAGCACGGGGCGTCATCGTGGCCGTGTGCCGTGTGTGGAAAGGCTGTTGAATATTCAGGCGACGCCGGCGCGAGCCTCGAGCAGGCAGGGCAAACACGACGGCATCTCGTGATGTAACACACGAACGCGATACTCCCCCGCGCATTCCCCGTTTGTCGTCAGTACATTCGACCGATTTAGGCGTGCCTCGTAGTGGTGGTGGAGGTTGGTGATGATGGTGGTGGTAGTGGTGGTATTTAGGAGCTAACCCTTTCAGAACCCACCACCTTCGCTGATTGATCTGCTTTCCTCTCCCGCGTCGTACATCGTGCGGTCTGCACACGCTCCGAGCTTTTGACTGAGCAAAACCACTTTGCTCCTTGAGTCTGTAGATTTGTATTCTCGTTGCAAGTTTAACAGTCAGATATGTTGGCCCCGATTCTGAAATCTTATTTACTTGGTATATTTAATCTCAGTAAGAGACGAGAATTATACAGACGTCTTTAGACTCGTGATGAGAATACGTGCCGTACTGTTTAAGGGATGGAAGCCCTCCTTCTACAGATCCGCTGTCTTTGCGACTGATCCTACGTTTCTATCTCCATCGTCCCTGTTCTCTTCTGTAAAGGATCATACATTATACTCTCTCGTTTCCACATAGCATCCCTGTCGCATGCGCTTCTTGCTCTTTCATCCTCGCTACTTGTTCTCCTTCATCTCTGCCACTTCCTCTTTCGTCCCCTTTGACCCGTACTCTCTCGTCATTTCGTCTCTTCTCTTTCTCCCGCGTATGCCCGGCCAGCCCCTCGTCCTGGTGTGCCTTGTTACGTAATTAAATGACGGTTCGCCTGACTTGTTGACAAGCCTTGTCGATGTATCGAGTTAGCGACGAATTAAGCCCGTCCGCCTTGGCTCGATTATGGCTCTCGGATATCGCCGCGATCCAAAGGGGGTGGTACTCGAATGAGAGAGAAAGAGAGAGGAGGCAAAGGAGGGAAACAGCGGGAGCAAGAGAGGGAGGGAGAGAGAGGTAGAGAAGGCTAGCGGCCTTTGCAGCAGCGTCCGACGTGACGCTCGGCTGTCTCGCCGGAAATTGATCGTTATTCATTACAGGACGCCCGTGGAATTTTCCTCGTCACGGCGGGCTCTGTCCCGCCATAATTTATGCGCCAATTATCGCGCACGGCATTATGCGCGAGACGGTCGATTAATGTCGCGCGACGCGAGATAAAGTTTTTTAATGCACCCTTATGATCGCTCGCAATGCATCAACGATTTCCATTTAGAGCCGCGTTGCGTGGCGTAGCCCGGCCTCTCTCATAGATGCCATCATCTCTAACGCTGGACGCAGCATCGGTGCGTGCTAATTAATAATTCAAACGCAACGCGTCGGGCGTTTTATACCTTGTATAACGACATGGCAGATTGCGAATATGATGATATTGAAAGTTTGAAAATCTGCGGGATGAAGAAGAATAATGCATGTGATTATTAATCGTTCTGCTTGTGTAGCGTTTTATGCTGAAAATAATTTGCGGCAAATGTGAACGCGTTTACATCGATTTAATAAAACCGAAGTCTTGTTAAGTTTTATATGAGAATTTAATTTTCTACTGCAGCTATGTATATCATCGAGGGAGCTATTGTTGTTTGCAATTATTTAATCCGCATTTGTGTAAATGTAAAAACGATGGTTTCACGAGGATGATGGAATCGCTGATGTACTCGGCGATCGATCGATTTTTCGCTTCGTCAACTGTACATTAAATCATTAATTAATCAGACCCGGCAATACACACATCACAGAAAGTCAGAGAACTTTCACGCTAATTTTAATAAGCCAATGGACTTTTTTTTTCTGAAAAATGTAAATGGAATGTGTGACACACTATAATCTAAAAACGCGCACACGTGTGGGATATTATCTGATTAATCCTCGCGTTGATTAAATCACTGTTCTTCTTTCCGATTTAACACTCGTTTAGTTAGTTTACTCTCCCTTTTTATCCTTTTTACCCTTTTCATCTTGTTATCTTTCCACGACATCGCTACGAAATGATCTTGCAATCTGATTGTCACGGACATTACATTTTTGGTTGAGAGACTTTGAGAAAACGGGCCAACGTATAATCTCCAAATTCGTACAAACATATGTGCATGTACTATGCTGACATACGTGCCCGTTATTCTGGATACCTATGTACTCCCAACATTCGCAGTGACACGAGCTGTTAATTAAGCCGACTTCAACCCAAGTTGTTGGTAGATCTACGTGCAGCTTCACCCCATTACGTCGTAGTTTCTACCCCAGTCCGTTGCTCTTGTTGTCGATCCTGCTCTTTACCATTCCGTTACATTCTGTACATCTTTAGTTGCGACAAAGGGACTAGGCTTCGTTTCACGTCTGACGAAAACTATTTGTTACTACTGTACGTATCGTGAACTCGTGCGAAGAAATGATTATCATTCACCTTGAATATATTAGAAACGTATTATTAATAACGTCATTTGGTATAAAAGCACAAGTTTCAATTTATTTTTAGTTTGTTGACTTAAGGAATTTTGTATTGTACAGCTTTAAAAGCTCGATGATTTCAGTTTCTTTTTAAAGGAGTTGATAATATTTCTTTCTTTTTCTTGCTTGCAACAAACAATTTTAGAAAATATTATATATTTTCTTAATACATTTCAATTATTTATAAATGTCGATACATTAATTTATTGTGTGTCTTTCTTTCTTTCTCTTTCGCTCTCACTTTTGACTATTACAGTATTTTATTTATTTTTTATATTGTTTAACATGTTCGAGGTGAGGAAAATAATCTTTTACGTCTAACTATTTGTGACCTGATTGATGTATATCAATAAAAAGCCTTATAGCTCTTATTTTCTTGATAGACGCTTAGAAATTATTTTATGGAGAAGTTATTTCTTAGAAATTATTTTCAAGAAAAGTATTCGGCTTGCATTAGCCTTGTTATGTCTGCCTTTCGTTAGAAGAAGTTGCTGGCAAACGAACGACTCGGTGCGGTCGTCTTTCGTGACACAATGAAAATCCCGAACGGTAACGCGATTTCCTGCGTTCCATTCATCGTCCTTTTTCCTAGCAACATAGTCCATTCGTACATTACTTGGCCGTCCTCAACCCTCAAACGAGAATAATATTCTCCTGCGCCATCATGGCGGCGAGCCTTTGTCTCTTTGCAGCATCAGTAGCAACAACGGCACACCGCGTCTTTCCTTCTCGCGAAGGCTGCCTTCCTCATTATTTACGGAAGCGCGAGTTTCTCGTCTCCTTAACGGTTGCTGGTAATAAGATGCACTTCTTTAAAAGATTCGCCTGCCCGGAAGCGACAAATTGCATTCGCCCAGCGGCCTCGCCCCCTCGGGGTTACGTTGCCGCTTCCAGCCTCTGTTAAAAGAAAACACGGGACGCGAACGTGGTTAGCCGGAACAAACGTTAACCGAATGAAACCACAGACGTATTTTACTCACGAGTCGCGTGGTGGCTGTTCATTTTAGCGAGCGTTCAAATAATGAAGTAATCTCGTCTTTCTTTCTTCTCCTTTTCTTTTTTTCGTTAGATATTTATATTCATGGTTGAATCACAATTACATGCAATATGTGAATTATGTTGCAGATATTGTACTCTCTAAATCTGAATCAGTGGATAATCACTGATATCAGTGCCAAGTATGCCACTAGTAAACAGTCAATCAAATGTGAGATCCTTAACCTAGCCAATCTTTATTATGTGATTTAACTAATCTTGTTTTAATGCTTAAATTCAATGAATATGGTATTAGAACATTGAAATTTACGTGTAGTATTTTAGTTATGTAATGCTCAAACGTTGTTCCTTTTTTAGTTGAACTTTACTGATTATCAGTGCCAAGTATGCCACAGGGTAATTAGTGACTGCCCACTGATTTAGATTTAGAGAGTAGTATATATATGTATATATACACGTTTCTTTAACTCCCTGCGTAGAGCATAAGGCCTCTAATAAGGCTTCAGTAACAATGGATTTTTTCCGGAATTAAGTTGTTAGCCTAATGTTCAACCCCTAGCCTGGAGGGTCTATATATTCACTAATATAGTCACTAATATATAGGACTTACAATTTAACGCCGGATTTGAACGGCGCTGGTGATCAAAGGTCTCTTAATTAAGTGGAGCCATTTACTCAAACGCGAAAAATCGACCATGTGGGCGCAGATAGGATTGACCCCGGATCTACAGATCGCAAGTCAATCGCACCGAGTGGCAAGCCACTCGACGTCCCAATTATTTATTATATCTAATATATATTTTTTAATATATAAGATAATGTATATATAATTACAGTTTTATATATATATATATATATAACTGTAATATATATATAGTCGTCTCTATATTTGATTTGATTTGGTACACATACTGTATTAAATTAAATATTACGTAATATTTTTATAGCAATTTTTCAAAAAGTTATAAATACGCGGACAGTAGCTTATTCTTCGTTTCATTGATTACCAGAGATATATTCAAATCGGTTATTAGATTGAATCGAGCAAAATCATAGAGACTAAATGATATTTTCTTGATCTTCCTACGTAGTTTTCTCAAATATAGAATATATCATCAAAATTTTAGAAACTCTATTGTCGGTAGTACACACAATTTCACATTTGATCCTTCATACTCGTACTTCTCATTGGAAGAGCAGCCACGACGAACGTGGTTGGTCAGAATGACCGTTAAGCGGATCGGCCGATCGATGAGGCCAGTTGAAACCATGAATCGCTCTGTGGTTGCCTCTCCGACCACTCGTTCGGCCCAAGTGTTCTCCCGCGCGTACCTCTCCTACCAAGGTTCCCTCTTAACGAAGTATCAATGTTACCACCCGCGGGATTACGTATTCAGAGCTCGGTGTTGGTTGGTGTACATTGGCTATGGCGCTACAGGCTGCAGTCGCGAGCCAAGTGGAGACGACCAAGAACCATCGTATACGGACGAGATGCGGCCAGAGATCGTGGCGACCGGAGGTGGGTTGGCAAAGAGAGTGGTAGCCAGAAAGGCCAGGAGTAATGATGTTTGTTTAGCTCTCAAGAAGAGGGTCCGCGTCAGGGATGGAAGATACGGGTTTTGGCACGGAGATGATGGGTGAGGGAAAAGACCCTACCCTTCGTCGTTGAGCTCTCTTCGTTACATCCTCCTTCCTTAGCTCTTCGTGTCTCTCTCTCTCTCCCTCCCCTCTCTCTGTCTCTGTCTATCTTACCCTTATCTCGCCATCTGCCGTTTCTACTGCCTCTTCTCCGTCACTCCAGCAGCTCCTCTCATCTTTCTCTCTAGTCCCGGTCCTCGCCTCGTAAATTGAAACTCCCGTGTGTTGGCGTCCGTGCATCTGGAGCTCCTTAGGAGTTAAGCTACGCAAATTAGATTTTCTGCTTAGGAGCCAGAAGTACGACTCCCCTTTCCCTTGGCGCCTCGCCCCTTTTCATCCCCCCCCCTTCCTCCCCCTTGGCTCCTGCGAGACCTGCACGAGACCGTGTGCAAACGTTCATCCCACCTCTTGAATATATACGGCCACCACCTCTACACGTCTTAAATCTTTGCGTTTGCGTCATTTCTGGCTCTTTTTTTTTTATTCCCTTTTCCGTAGTTTTTACGTCCTCTTATCTGTGCCCCTACTTTCTCGCCGCCCTCGCTTATCTCCTCCCTTGCTGGTCCGCTTCACGTCTTTGGTCAATATTATCCGCGACGCGTCAGGAACGTCTTAATACCTTTTTCTTTAATCTGGGATTTACTCTCGGTAGTGGAGGCGACGCGAAGTTTTTCTATCTATGGCCCGGAAATTTCTTCTGTCATGTTGGAGAGTACTTCTCGTTTTCTCGAGAACGTTCGTTATGTACGCCCGTTCCTTCATGAAATGGAATTTGTTGCCTGTTTGCTGGATCCCAGCAAATGTTTGCCGACAGACTGTACCGTTTAAGCTATACGTGAGTCGTCATAGCAACCGTGGCTCATGGTTAAATAGTATCGCTTCGCATGAGTGCTTGCGAGGATTCCACAGGAAGTTCGTATTCCGCCGGATGTCAACAAGCTTCTTTTTTTGTACCGAAAAGCCAGGGCCTTGTCTGCGTTAGTTTCGCGATTTTTATATTTAAATGACATTGAAGATACATAGATGATAAAAGTAATTAAGAATTTTGTAATTTTGAACTATAAAAATCAAAGCCTTAAACGGTCTAGCTAGATCTTAAATGCTTGTATGATTCTTATATGAATTTATGTACTACATATGTAGTTCTTAGAAACGCGGTTTAAAGGTTTAGGACACTCGCACGGAATGCAAGAGATACGGGTTCGACTCTCGGCCGAGGTAATATTTTTCGCAATAAGAATTAATTATTTATAGATTTTAATATGTCATTTAACATTATTAAGATCGTTTCGAAGATGCGAATAAGTATCAAAAAATTGTTAAATTGCTAGTCAATTTAACTCGTGATATTACTGCGGTAGTTTAGTAGAGTTAGCGTTTCAAGATCGAAAAATCATTTCTAAGGACTACATACGTAGTATATAAATTCACACAAGAATCATACAAACATTTAAGATCTAGGTAAACCGTTTAAGACTTTGATTTCTACAGTTATCACCACATATACGGTCCTATAATATATTATATTGTTTCTAATTTTAACTTTTAGTTCATCTATAACTTGTCTCGTTACTGTTGCATACAAAAAATCAAATCATCTTTCGATTTCTCATCGTATATGAGAAAGTTAAAAATTTCAAATAATACAACACTTACACGATCGACACTTACGTTTCTTTCTCCTTTTGTTAAGTAGTTTTTTGAAGTCAAAAGGAAGTCCGTATTCAGGAAAACGATGATATTCCTTCGCGACTTCGGATTCGGCTTTTCTCGTTTCACCGGAATCACCGGCGATTCATGTACCCTTCGCGTTCGTCGAACATTTGGAAATAACAGCGAAACGAGAAGCGGAAAAGACTTTTCCGATAATGGAGGCTCGGAATCGTGCCATCGCACGTTTTCCGTGTCGTCACGTGGCGCGGCGGCGGCCGCAGGTGCATTGGAAATTAATTTCGGCTTAATGCCGCGGCGCCGGTACCGCGAATCCTTCGACGTGACGATGAATTCCCGATGCCCTCGAGACGTGATATTCCGAATCTCGTCCGCGGGATTCCACGAACAGCCACGCATTAGAGCGAGTTTAACCACGTCACAGGCGTTCTGTACTTCTCGCATTATTGATCCCATTTAGTATGTACCTAATCATCTTGTTTGCCTTTCGTTTTTTTTTTCTGCGAATACTGAAATTTATTTAAAGAGCGTAATATCTATAATAATGTTACAACATAGAAAAGATGGATTGTTACTTATAGTAAATCAATTATTTCAGTGAAATTATATTACAGTTATATTGATTCCTTAATTCGTTTTAAAGTTTACACACACCTAGGATATTATTTTGTAAAATAATATTGACAGAGGAGAGTATATTTGTTTTAATTATGTTACTTTTGGTGTTACCTCGATGATACCGCTTGATTATATTATGCATGGCATTTCGAGAGGCAGAGACAGGCTCGTGACGAAAGACGCAGGGCAAATTTATTGGAAATGTTAATCGTTCCTATCGTTCATGTACCCGCGGAATTTGCACGATTTTCCACGACGGCGAACTCGTCGCCCATTTGAACGAGGCATTAGCTTTTCGGGTAGAACACTGGCCGCATTCAATTCCTCGGCCTTTGGCTACCTGAAATAGTTCCTGAAATAGTCCGCGACCTGGAGGCGCGTATAATAAACCTAATCCCACATACTTAACGGGTATACTATATCCAGGACCGGCACACGATGCGGTCGACATTAAATCCGCGAGTAATTTCTACGTATTGCGGTGATACCGGTTATCTCTTATTCTTTAATAGGACCGACAATAATAGCATCATTTATCAGGGAAGTATTAACGGCCACCAAATTTTCTCCTCGTCCCATCTCGATACTTTGCGGCGAGAATAACTAATTTAATTCTGTGGCACAAAAAAATAAAATCTTTTATATTATATTTTTTATTATTAACAATATTAATTGTTCGAAAGATTGGATTTATTTTCATCAATCTTTTGGAATAGAAAAGTGATTATAAAGTTTTTATGTTTTTAAATTTTTATAACTTTCATAAATTGCATATATAATGCTTTTTATGGATTTATTTTATAGATTTTATTTTATGTGTAGAAGATTATAAAAGTTTAAAGTTGCACGAAAACTTTATTTATATTTTACTTTTGAAATAATATATCGAGCAAAACTGCATAATAGAATAAATACGTTTATTTGACGTGTAACGACTCTGTTATGTTAAAAACGCGATTATTATCGTTCGTTGCAGAAATTGCGAAATTATTCTTATCGATGCTAGACACAATAATTGTTGCGTTGTGCGAAGATAAACTTGCCAACAGAAAAGATCCGCGTTTAATCATTTGATATCATTGTTCTAATATCTGTCATAAAACGATGTCCTCGCTTTACAACGATTAGCATGCTAATTGAAAATTGTAGCCACGCTTTAATTTCTTGTGCAGTTTAAAAATAGACTTCGCGTGACTCTTCGTACGTCGCTAATGTACTCGATGAAAAGAAATTCCATCGGATATGTGTACAATGTGGCTTCCACTACACCATGATGATAATCGAGAGAGTTGCACTCAGTGGCAAATGTAACGTAATTGTGTATAGCCGCGATTCGACAGATGCCATATATAATTTTCATCTACACTGCTGCTGCAACGATGGTTGTTTCTCTCTGTTACAGATCTGCGGGAAGGTGTTCAACAATGCATCGGCGCTTACGAAGCACAAACTGACGCATAGCGACGAGAGGAAATATGTGTGCACGATGTGCGGCAAGGCGTTTAAACGGCAGGATCACCTGTGAGTACTGATTAGAGAATTTCTCACATCAGAGATATCAGCGATATTTTGCGAATATGTTACATTTTACGAAATAAGCTCTTAGTAACTTAAAATTGACAATATAATCTCTGATAGCAGATAACTGTTTCATCCAGATTGCAATGCTTTCGAATTTAGTATCAAAGTACTGAAACTTCATACAACTATGGTCTTATGCCATTGATATTTGTGTTTTCGTGCGCAGGATTGGATCATAGTTGTAACACAGGACTATAGTTGTGTGAAATTACGATATTAAATGAGAATTATATATATTACGAATTGATAGCAATATTTAGAAAAGAAAGATATTTATTTACAGTAAATTCGTACCAGTAGCGTTACGTTGCAACGTTGCTCTACAGAAAGAAGTTTTGCTGAAGTATCTAAAAATTTAGTTAGATAGCAGATTTAAGAATGATTTTGTTGGACCATCAAAAGAATTACGTAGAACGCTCAAACTGGGACGTTCAAATTTTTTGCAGCATTGCTTATCATACTTGTGTGAATTTCCTATATAATTGTTTTGATGATCCAACAAAATTATCAAGCTGTTTCTAAATTTTTAGATACTTCAGCAAAATCGTTCTTTCCATGTACGATCTCGTTAAAAGTCTATTCCACTTTTCGATCAACATCTTGCGTTTGTACGCACTGCATTGACACACAACAGATCCGTTCGTCTTTTCGCATTTCTTCCCCTTTCTTCGTCTGAGCGTCATAGGGCGTATTACAGATTCCCCGTGCTTATAAAACAAGAACGAGAACAACACTCGAGCCAGAGCTTAAAGGAAAACGCTCGTGCTCGCGGCAGTGAGCCGTTCATTATGTTCATCAAAGCCTCTCAACGCTCCACTTCGGCAATAGCGTACGCAGGTATATCGTTCGCGTACGAGTGTGCGTTATACGTATGTGTACGTGCATGTGTAGATGTATCTCTCTGCGTTCTCTTCTTTGCTGGTGCGCTCGTAAGAAGCCTTCTAAGCTGCCCCGGAGTGCCTTCTTAAGGCCGGTAGTTGGAGAAATTTCTACGCGTAGGTATGCCGAAGTAATCCCTTAGATATTTCCCTTACGTAATGCTTGGGTTGTCCGGGTATTGGATGGGAGAGCTCGCGGAGCTTGTATCGGCACGTACGGGTATTAAAACTTTCTTGAATTTATGGTGGTAATAGTGTTGCTAAAAAAAGTTCGTTCGGAGATACGTTTCCCTTTATACTGAATTTTACTTTATTTTCATATACATGTACATTGAATAATTTGAGTAATAAAAAAGCGACTACGAAATTAGAATGAAATGTTGCATTTAGATATTTATTGTCGTATTTAAAAACCTTTTATCTTGATTATATTATACTCACTCGTCAAATTAAGGCACTCCCAATATTTAGTTCACTTGTCTTTATAAATCAACTATCTAAAGTTAGCTTATAAATTATTCAATTTGAATCTAATTTAGTTTAAATTATTGTAAGTAAAACGTACTAAAGGGGAGAAGGGAAAATACAATACATCTAAATGTAATGGAAAACGCCATCTCGCGCGACTTAGGATTTTCGCTTCGGAAGCCTGTCCTGAGACACGGATGAGGAAAATGGACAAGCGCGATATAGGAATCAAGAACAAGAAGCGAGAAGGGGCGGCGTACAAAAGCGGGTGATGGAGGCAGACCATAGCGACTAAGGATTCAATTCTTGTTGGGAACGGGCAAAGGAATAACGCGGAATCAATAGAGGTCGGTCTCGCGATTCCGCTCAGCTTCGTCGTTGTAGTGTTGTCCGTCCGACGCGGGTCGAATGCCTCGGCTAGGTTGAACTCGTTGTATTTTCTCGAAAGACGGATCTTCAAATCCTCCCAACCCTCCCCTACATCCTCCCCTGCACTCCCCAACCTTGTTCGGAATCCGCCAGGGCCGACAGGGTCCATTCTACGGGGACAGTATTTTTCTTTTCTTTACTGCTTTCTCAATGTCTTCTCTCGTTCTATTTCCTCAAACTCAAGCGACTCGTCGCGTTCAATGCGACTCGGCGGAAGGGTGCGAGGAATTACTTACGTTTCATTGCGAACATTGGATTTGTGGCTCTTCTAGGCGGAGCTCTTGCTTTCTCTTTCTCTTTTCCATCCATTTCGTTCCACCGATAAATGATAATAGCGTTCAATCTGCCTAGAAGATCGTAAAGGGTAAGACATATCGATTTTAACTAATTTTATTGCTGCCTTAAGTTTGATGTCTTCATTTATTTTCACTATTTGACAAATGTTCTACGAATAGATTGCAATAAATCCATGGTTGAAAGTACTGAACTTCCGTTATCGTGATTTATCTCGTTTATCGGCGATATCGATGCGAGCGTTGTTTTATTTACCATATCTACTATCTTATACCGTATAATCCGGTGAGAGTTTTTCTTTATTTACTTGTTGGCATAAGTTAAACGTTTGTTTGTATCCATTTCATTGAGTACCGCTTTCGGACGATATTTCCCCTCGACTGCTGGGATCCGTATATTCCCAGATGCAAGTAAACGAACCGTGCGATACTATCTCATGCGCGAAATCGCGAAGTCTTTACCCCAGTTCCTGTTTTTCGCCGGAAGCTGCCGCTTCGTCTTCCAAGAAAGCGTGCGCGATCAAGAGAATGCACCCCGGAGTTCCTTCTTTACTTTGGAAAACAGGCTAGCTTTTTCGTTGGATTTGCATCGCTGATATGGAAAAGGTAACGCTTAACGTTACGCTTCTCCGATAAAGCACGTATTGGCAATTTAGCGTAACCACAATATTGCTTGGGTACGATATTCTGCGTCTCGAGGCTTCATATATATCATATTACGAGTTCGCGGCGGCGAAAAGAGGGAACAATAATAGGCAACCTGAGCAATAATAGTGCCATGGGCGAAGATTTTACGGAGGAGAAAGAAGAGATCTTTCAGCTCCATTCCCCGTTTGAATGGACTTTCAAACTTAATTGAGAACGGGAAAAAGTCGGCACGAAGTCTCGCCGTGCTTCATTCTCTTCTCTAAGAATTGGCAGACTACAGTTGTGCAACTACAGTTTCCATCGTCTCTCACCTTCTTTGTCCAGACAGGTCTGCCATTGTAGATCTTTTGTCGAGTAACCGTTATTTACAATTTTTTAAAATTTTAAAAGTAATGTGTATCTACATTTGCGAATATTATTACTGCAGAAAAACGGAATAATTTGCGTTTGGCATATCATAGTTAATATTTATTAATTTTTGAGAGAGACTTGATCAAGAGAGAAAGAGAGTTTTGGGATAATTTTACGTAATTATAGATACGCAAATAATATTCGTACCGTAGTTAACACATTTAGTTTGAAACATGCAGAGATTTCTAAAATTTTTAACTATTGGTAAAGTTGGCTTTATAGATAATAAAGAGGAAGAAGATGAAAGTATGTGTCTTATCTCAAAGTCGATATTATAGATTCTCTAGACTGACAGATTGACTTTTCACTACTTCTTAGATTCTTTACTGATTCGTTACATTTGTTCCTCTTGATATCCTGAAAACTTTACATAAGTTCATATCCTTTAGATTTTGTTTTAAAAAAAGAAAATATATTTTATATAATCTACATATATTTCTGATATAATAATTTCCTAAAATATATCGTAATATGATTTAGGACGACATATGTTCAATCTATTTTTTTGAATATTACAAAACAAGAATCATTCTATTATAAATTATGAACAAAATTTAATACATTTTATACAAAATAATATATAATGATATATAGATAATAATAATAGACATAATGAACGAAACATTTGTTAACGTTGTACGAATAGATGCTCTAACTTAAAGATCCGAGAATCTGGTCGAAAAACAAAAGGCATAGGCGCTTTGTCGCTTCTATAATATATCGCATTTCCCGAAAAAAACTAAGGGACTCGCCGAACGATAGCTTCGTCGATTTCTTCCAGTATCGAACAAGGCACCATTGTACGTTTCTCAGTGTATCTCTGTTATCGAAGTAAATCCACGTAGTCCCTTTGCTGAATCGGAGCGCCGCCGCGCGAAATAAGGAACGGAAGCGCTTACACCTCGAGAGGAATTCTCTTCGAGAGCTTTTCTTCGAACGCGTAGATATATACCGACCGCTTCTTTCTCGCTCGAAAGGGATTTGAGAGGACACTGGAACTAAAGGGAAGAACGACAACATGAGCAACGGTGGAGGAAAGCTGGCCCTTCGAGGAACAAAGTCTTCCCCCTTTGCTTGTAGCACCATCGAGAGCTTTACTTTTCAGAATGCGTTCGATATTTCGATAATTGCTTCCTTGTGACCCTCGTCATATCAAGGAGTTACTAGTACTAACTTTTTCAGAAACAAGACAAGATAAAATAAATATATTTCCTCGTTGGTCTTTATAATCTCTAAACTGAAAAGTATATTGCATTCTTTATAAAAAATAATATATTATAATTTGTAAAATGACAACGCGCGATAATATTAATTGCCTCAATAGTTGGAAGTGTTGAGAATAAACCATCTTTACATCTGGGATAATAAGGAAGTAAATATGTAAAAAATGTAAAAAGAGATAAGTAGGCTTTTTTTGTTAATATTTTTGTTAGACTGTTGGGGTTCAGGCGGAAATAATTGACAGTTGGTAATTAGTATTGATTTAATCACTGTTCTTCTAGGCAAAATTTCCTCACGTACTCATCGACGCGGCCTTTTGCGAGATTCAATTAAAGTTTTGTAGAAATTCTGATTGTCAGCCGCGAGCACAAGTTTATAACAATTAATAACAATTTCCTTTTCATCGTCATATCGTCAAGTTATGACATAAGATAATGAACTTGCGATGAAACGTGAATTTCACTATGATTCCAGATAATGAAACTGCTACTCACTTGATTTCAAACGACTGTTTAGATTTACTTAATTTTTTTACAATCCAATAAAATGAGAAAGAAGAAAAGTCAAAGAAAGGTCAATGAATCTCAAAATTAAAAATATATAATTAATTAATCATTTATTTAACGAAATATATAAATATTTCATTTAATTTTAATCATTCTCAGCTAAGTAATTAAAAGAAAATTACAATATAATATAGATGAATAAATTCATAAATTAAATAATTAAAAGTGAAATAAAAATGGAAACAAATGTAAAAGTCACATCGAAGATCGATATATAAAGTTGGCAGTAAAAGTAATCTAAAATTAAATATTATAAAAATAAAATACATTTCTCACGATAAATCAAACGGTAAGGAAAAATTGTCAAAGAATAAAATTATGTCTTGTTTCGTTTGAAGACGAGAAAAAATAAAGTCAAAAGTCAAAATAATAAAATTTGAACGTGTATTATTTCGGATGCCTGTGTCGTATACTTGTAAAGAACAATACCAATGAGTTTGTCGACATAAAAATTCGACTGAAAGGTATGGCAGTCTGAAGATTTATCATAGCTTGTATTATTACGAGCAACAGAGAACAAATGAAATTCTATTGTACAGGAAAATGAGCGCAATTTATTATTGATTTGTTTTTTTACAATTATTTTTACAATCTCTCATTGTTATTGTTGCAACAAGAAAATATGTGGCTCGATATTAATTAAATAAAAAGATAACAGTGAAAAAATAACTACACGAAACTGTGCCATACCTCGAAATGGATCTTGCTTTAACTTTCATATTATTATTTGTTATCCAAATCACTGTTTTTCTAAACAATTAAACTATTTTGTTAACCAAATGTAACCTTCGAATTCAGTTTACCTATTTATTTAATATCTTCGATGAGTTAAAAATTTTATTTTTTCTACAGCACTGATTAAATAACTATTTTAATAAAACACGTCAGTTGATCAGCGGAAACAACCATTCATCAGATAAAAGCTAAGGATGGAATCTATGTTCGCTTTCTCTCGCTTTCTTTCCGTGTCTCGGAAAACGAAAAGGAAGAATGATACACGTGCGGTCGACACGTCCCAGGTGTTCCTGATTATCTGCGGGAAGGGAAAACGCTGGGAGCTCCGAACGGGTCACCTTAAAAGTTCGACAAATTAGCTTTTACAAATTAAACCCTTCCCACGGTCCCAACTTTACCGACGGAATTTAAGGGAATCCGTTCGTATATCGATAGACTATAAAACTTCACCGGATAGGAATGGGCCTGCGTCTGGCCGAGAATTTACTGGAAACGATATCCCTTCCATCGTGCTCGCCGTATCCGTACGACTTCTTCTTGCAATTCACTGCGGACGGTTCCACTGCGAAAGATCCGACGAAGGATGTCCACGCTTGGGATCTCGTTAAAGTTTCAGGGAACAAAAGAGGCAGCCCTTTCGAGAGTACAACGAACAAATTTATATAAACACACTAGATAATGTGTGTGTTACCGATTGCGTATACGGTCGGATTAGTAATTAATCTTAAATATTAGTAATAGTCAACCAAAATTAGTTAATCAAATTTTTATTAGAGTAACAAAATTTTAAAATTAAAAAGTAAAAAAATTGTTGTAAGTCAAACATTTTTCTCAGTGTTGCAATTAATCCTAAATTATAATCAAAGAAGTAATGTTTCTAAATATGTAAAAGCTAAATATATTTTGCAACTTTTTTTACATTACACTTTGCATGGAAAAGACGGTTTTGCTGATTATTTAAAAATGTAGCTAGATAGAGATCTGAAAATAATTAATGATTTGTTGCTCAAATGTCAAAACTCTTGCAGTACTTGTCATCGTACTTGAGTTTCCTATAATGTAATTATTTTGATGGTCTAACAAAATTATTTTCTGTATTTAGCTCAATTTTTGGATACTTCAAAACGAAATTGTCTTTTTCGTGAATATCGACATAAATAAGGGGCTGAAGATTGTCTCATTTACAAATAGATTGTGTGTTTCAATCGAGATACTGCGTGTTATTCTGCTTATCGAGCCGATCGACGATCTTGCCATTGCAGTCGTCAACGGTGGAATCGGCTGCGAATCGCGTCAATGGGGGTCATGGATTTTATCGCGATCGCTGGCATCGTGAAATCGCGCAACTTGTTGCATGCCGGACATATCCTCGGATCTCCACGTCTTTCCCCAACGTTCTTTTGTAATGTAGAGAGAATGGCCAGGTTTTATTTCCAGAATATCGCAGTGGTGGAGGAGGAATCCCTTCGAGCGGTTCCGCGCGCGAGCGCGTTTTGCCCTGTAGATGTCACCCAGAATATCGGCAAATGGAGTGGATAAGTCTTTGGGTGGACTGGCGGGGTGTAACGGCAACACACTAGGGATGAGTTTGAGATGTTCCTCCTAGATAAGACAGGGGGAATCGTGCCCAGCGGTATATGGGATTTCCCGTGCTGGGTAGATCGTCGATATAGATAAGCGACATAATCGGACAGACATAATTTCGGGCGGGCACTAAAGAGCAGGTGTACGATCAGATTTCCGTGCCCATCGAGCATCCGCGAATGCTATATAGCGTGTCGCCCGAGACGTTCTTATGATTAATGCTGAATGCGAGAGGAATTCGAATAGGAGCGCGTAGGATATTCTAGCCTCGGTGATATTTCCTGACCGAAATGTTACAGTCGATTTATATTCCGGTTGAAATGCCAGCAGGCGATTTTCTGTCGGAAAAGATGACGGTTCTCTTTAAAAAGTTAAATTTCTGAACGAAATTTGTTATAATAAATTGGATAACTGTGATCGTATTACAAATTGTATTTTTATCGCAAGTTTTAATTGTTGTTAACTTAAGTTAAGTTTTTATGAAAGGAAAGAATAGAAGTAAGAGTTATGAGGTTCTCTCAAGCGAGGACTGAAGTTTTCTTAATTTCACAAAATGTTCGATTTATTCCTTTTTTGAGGAACACGGAGAGAATAATTTTACTGAAGTTTGCTAAAAATTCAGCTAGATATAGATTTAAAAATAATTTTGTTGGACGATCAAAATAATTATTTAAAACGCTCAAAAGACTTGTCAAAAACATTGTTCATCATGTTTGAACATTCTACATAATTATTTTGATAGTCCAACAAAATTATTTTCATAAATATGAGAAAGAACGCCAATAATCGGTCAAAGTTAGATGTTATGAATACAATATTATATTCTTAATTTTTAAATTTAATTATCTCAGATATGACTGTGCGCCGAAACGTTCGGACATTAACCATCGATCGATCTGAGACGCTAATAATATAAATATGATAAGGCGTCGAAACATTTGGGCACATTCCTATATATGAATTAAATAATCCCCCCTAAATTAATTCGGTAAAGAACTAATTGCGAAAAATATTACGTCAGCCAGGATTAAAATTATTTTCAGATCTCGTAAATTTTTAGGTACTTCAGCAAAGCCGTTCTTTCCATGAAGAAGTTAAAAACGTTTTGAAAAAACTGTACTACACGTGTTATGTTTTGCAAACATTGAAAATATGACGGATTTATGCTTTTGGAACTAACAAGCTGAATCTTTTTGATTGTACAGGAATGGACACATGCTGACACATCGAAATAAAAAGCCGTACGAGTGCAAAGCCGAAGGATGCGGCAAGTCTTATTGCGACGCGAGGAGCCTGAGGAGGCACACGGAGAATCATCATGCCGGCAGCAAAATCAACGACATCATCGGTCCTTGCAGCCCCACGACCGGGCCTCATACGCCTAATACCCCCGGAAGCAATCCTAGCACACCAAGCACACCTGGTGCAACCTCCACGACGAATGGTCACGGGCATGCAGCCTTGAAGCAGCTTCTTTCCACCGAACCCGCGCAAACGCAACAGCAAAAGGTAAGTCATCGCGTCTCTTTCCAATTCGTTGAATTCTTTGACTAAATTGCGAGTAAGAAAATGCGTTATATTTATCATGTTTAATTAATTTATTTCCGTAAAATATAATTTTACTTGAAATGCGATTATTGCAATTTGTATAATTATAGTTACATTACATTGGTACTATTATTAAGTTAGTAAGCTTACAAACAAAAAAATAGAGATGACCAATCGATTCTTAATTTGTTTCGCACGAAACGAACGAGGGATTTGAGTCTCACGTCCTTATTGTTTCTGTCGATCCGTCGATCCTCGCAACGTTACCTGTACTGTATATTTCACGATTGAATTTTCTCGAAATTGGTCTGGAATTGCTGCGCCCGAGATGGGTTTAAGGGCTTACAGAGCGAACCTTTCAAAGAGTCGGTCAGCGTGCATCCAACGCGAGTCCGCAAAGATGTAAGAGGATTAGGTGGCTTTTCCGCGATTGCTGAGTATGTCGCACGATCCGTAACTAAAACGCCATTAATTTCTATATCGTCTTTATCATTCAATTTCCCCGATCCGTTTAACCGCATATCGAGCTTATATGATATTACATAATTAAGAGGAAATATACCTGTTTCCAACATGAAGACCACAAAATGAAATCTTCAAAATGAAGATGATAATTCCTACTCGCATAGAATCACGTTAATTAGAATTTGAACCCGCAAGTCAGTCAGGTTGTTGAGCTATATAGAGCGGAAAATTTCTTCTCGATCTCTTTCGAAAGCGTTCCTTCTCGCTTTTATCTCCTCGCTCTATGGATTTAATTTTATAGCTTGCTAGCTTTCGGTAACTTTTATTACCTGCAATGGTCCCGCCTTCCGAATGTAATGCACGACGATAACGAACTTCAGATTACTATCTCGCCAATTATTACAATCATTACTCGGACCTCGTGATAGTTTAACTTCTTTGCAACTCTGATGAACTTAATTTTCATTGGCCACAAGGTTGAGTGGATTCTCTTTTGAAACTGGTATAAATTATATCCGGAAAGCCTCTTTAAAAGTAGCTATTTTGCATCACCGAGCTAATTATTTCTCATTAATGAAGGAAATGCGTTTCGACAAGAAGTAACTTTATAAAATATATCAGTATAATTACTGTTCAATATATTATATATTTTGTAAAACGTAATATATCATTTTATATTGTTTCGATTCATCTAATAGCTATAATTTTATATTGATCACTTTCATTTTATTCCCTGTTTGTTTTTCGATTCACGTTTCCGGATAGTGCCAACCATCAGTCTTCCGAACGTGGTAAAACGCAGAGGCAACCGTTCCGACATCACGTCCGTAAATGTCACATCAGCAACGTCGCCATGGCTTTTAAACGTTATCGAAAGAAAGTCGTTAGTTCCAATTCTGGCCGTTGCAATTAAAGGACGCGAAGCGGAAACTTCACGCCGCGCCGTCAGAAAGGCCTTGCCCTTCTCTCTCTCTCTCTCTCTTTCTTGGCCGTTACCATCTTTCTACAGATTCGACCGACACGTAGGTTAGTAGCCCGCTGGCAAAGTTTATTGGCTGCGACCCTTGACCACGTAGGGCCGAGGTGGCTACACCCCGGCGCACCATTGTCGAGCGATAAAAGGGCGCGCGCGAAAACGAACCGTCCGTGAGGAACGAGAGAAGTCGAAAAGAGAGCCCCGAGGTGAGACCACTTTTCGTCTTCTCCTGCCTGCTCTCTACCAACCCCCTTCCCTTGCAGTACTCCTCTGTCAGACTGGTGGAAATTAGTTCTTGGCCGTAGAGCACGGAATTATTGCCTCTTTCAAAGTCGCTCGCTGCACTTGCATTCGAAGGCGAGTGAGAGATGCGAAGAGAAAAGCGCGCATGTTGGAGAGTGTAAGAAGAGAAAAGGAGCAGAGAAACAGAGAGAGAGAGAGAGAGAGAGAGAGAGAGAGAGAGGGAGGGAGAGAGAGAGAGAGATCAAGAAAGAGCTAGTAGGTGTGCTTCCGTGTGCGTTGCGCTGAGAGAGGGTGGGAGGGTAGTTAAACCGAGACTACGAATCTACGATATTGAGTTAGAAGTAAGGCGGGCCGACCCTGAAGTGGGGGCTAATAAAATTTGATGACCGGGAACTTCGTAATGAGAATGAGACGCGGAAAGGAGGTGAAATCGAGGGAGGCAGAGAGCAAGTAAGAGAGAATGGAAGAGAGACGAAAGCGGTCGGCTATGAAAACTTCTCAGACATAGCGAGCCCGCGATTTATGATATTTCATCGGACAGCCGCGGAGTCCGGAGAGTAATCTTTTGTAGTCATTAATTTTCTTTCGCTACGTCGTCGTAAGTTGCAGCCGCCTTTGTCGGAAATAGCGCAGCTGCGGATATTTATGAATTTGCTACTCCGACGCGTGAAATTTAATCAACGCCCACGGATACTGCGTTAATTATTCACCGTAGCTCTATTGCGTGTTAAATCTGCTTACGAATTCTCCGCGACGTCTAGTCTCAACAATCCTCGATCGACCGATAATGCTCGCACTTCAGATTTCAAATTTGATTTCTTAAAAGTTTTAATTAATCCGGCGATCCTCGATCTAAAAACATTCTAAGACGTAAATATGTATTCTTTGATAAGAAAATTATTTCTGCGGTATATTTTCACAAAAATAGATCAATTGTATTTTATGATTATCCCAAAAAACGATTATATTGCGATCGCAAACACAAAGTCTTCAGAGACATAATTAGTCATTTTTTATTGCCAACTAAATATATTCATTGATAGAATTGTAAATATAGTTATCATTACATAACATTATAGTAATAATAATTATATTGTAATTATACAAATACTAAAAATTTTTTCTCTCAGTACACGTTATCAGCTTTTCCTCTATAATCTATATCATGTCTTAAATTGTTACATACGAATACTTCATAAATGAGATTAATACAACTTAAAAAAATCAACCGGTATTATTACAACGCATCTTCAAAAGAAGCTACCAGTAGTGTTATTGGCTGCGAAATTATGTTGTGTAAGAGATTGCCGTGAGATTGCCCGTTGAATGAACCGAAAAGTCATCTCGCGCCTCTTCGAGCTTTCGCCTCGTTCGAATCGGTAACTTTGCGTACGTGCCGCGTTTGGGATTCCGCCGAGGACCCGCCATAAAGTCGTCAGGGCACAATCGCGCGTACGAAAGTAGAACCACGAAGCGCGAGAAGTAGGAAAATACGAGAGAGGAGCACGTGTGGTAGACGAGAGAGAGAGAGATAGTAAAAGGGACAAAGGAGGACAGTTATGGGAGGACAGGAGAGGGATAGTAGATGAGGGTATATGTACCGAGACGAAAGAGAGGAGAAGTGGCTTTCCGACGCGCGAGCAAGCTCGCGATTTTCCCGTCACGTAGAGATGCGAGCTCGACTAGACGACGAGGACGACGACGACGACGACGACGACGACGACGACGATCAAATTTGTTCGGGAATTCGAAATCGCTGGGACGGAACGATGGGTTGGGAATAAAGTGTATGCGGCAGCCGAGTGCGTTCGCGCCCGCCGCGCCCTAGGAACCTTTCAGTTGGTTCACCACGAGTGCAAGGAGGAAGAGACGAGTCGATGGAGAAGGAAAGAGCGATTCGACATCAAAAGGTGTCTACCGGTCGTTCAACTGACTTCGGTTCGAGCTTACCGAAAGACAGCCTCGTCTCTGAAAATCATGGTTACCGTCCCGGAAAATCACTGTATCGCTCCGGAGCCGTGCGCTAAGTCAAAGGATACGTTCTTTCTTCCTAGACGCGAGATTCTTCTAGTATAAAACTCCATCGTCAAATTTGGCGTTTTATTTGAGTCTCCTTGAAAATTGCGAGTATATACGGATCATCTTTATTATTGTTTAGCGCATCTTTCGTGAATCATCTCGATAATATAAAATTATTGATTTTGCAGAAAAAAATAGAGAGAGAAAGAAGAGAAAATTAAGAATTTAATGTAATGAAAGTTTATTAAAGTATCTCCATCAGCGTTAATAGTAATGCGATGTAAATACAATGATGCCGATATCACTGATTGATTGCTAAAATTTCTAAAAAATGTTGAATGACATAAAAAGGCGATTTACTTTATTCGGTTATCATTGCAAATTAAGAAAAATTAGATCTCGCAACTACTTTTGCGTAATGCGACGAAAATACTGATTTCATGTTTTATAGTGAATAATTATTTTTCTTTTAAAATGAATCGAGGCTAAATGATTTTATGCGTAAATTGGTGGTCAAATATCAAGCATACCAGGCGTCATCAGTGATTTTCAGTCGTGCAAATATTTGCCCGTGTAGGAATTACGGAATTCAATCTTGATAATACCGCTTCCATGAATTTTCGATCTTTGACGTGCAGTAATGACGTCAAAGAAATGTGGAATTTCATAACGTTGTCGTTAATGTATCGCGCTCGTTATTGCAACGAAACAACTAGAAAGGCTTTGGTATAATTACAGTTAATACGCACGTCCGCTGCACTCGCTCGATTGCAGGTTACACCGCGATCGCGGTGTCAGAAAACAAACCAAAAGGTGCATACTCAAACGCTATTTTTTTCCACAAAAAATATAATATGTAAACATAAATTTTTTAATGAACACATTCCATGAATGCTTCAATAAAATAATAAAACGTTTTCATATGCTTGTGTGAGACAAATATGAAATATGAAAACCTTTTGTATATGTATATGTTTTTATGTATGTCGGTGTCAGCGCAATAAAGCTCTTTTTATCTAAAAAAAAATTTAATTTTTTTTTTATACATTACACTTTAGCTTTTGTATTTATTTAATCAAACGTTCGACGTCTCTGTTCTCGACAAATGCGAAATGTTTAGCAAATATATTATTTTCGTCGATGCTCATTCAATCTCTCTGTCATCCATTTTAAAACTGTTGAACAATAAGAATCATCCAATCGTCCTCTCAGCGACGCGGCGAGAACTGGGTCGAACAACTGCTAGAGACTAAATCTCGAAGACTGATTTACGGGCGTCTCCGAATCGATTTATGCGACTTCGGACGTCCCGCCCGCGTCGCTGCGGTTCCAACTAATTTCGAGTCGCCGATGTAGTATTTTCAACCGAAAACAATTTTCCCGCTCTGCAACGCTATCCGACTTTAATTACATTATGGAATTTCATATCGCGCAGAACGTATTCAACGAATTCCGCGCGGTGTGATTCCGTGCATTCGTGATTGCCGCGTCGCGCATGTTAACCAGCACACGTTTGACGCTCGATAGAGTTAGCTTCTTGTCGACGCGGCTTCCACGTGACGAAACGAAGTCCTCAACCCCGAAAATAATTCAGTTCTAACGCAGACCCGATTCTCATTCTATGTCAGCCCCAGCCAATCCCGCTGTGGCGTGGAGCGTGCAATTGGCGAAATTCCTGAAATCTACTGGGAAGGATTAACTTTGAGGGTTGGACAATCGGACTTGGCCGTTATTAAATTCTTGTTTATAGATCGGAAGTAAAATACGTTACGACGATAAACCAGATTTCACGGTGCTGGAAAAGCACACGTTTTACGCTCCTCCCTGCACTCCATAAAGAAAATTGATATTTATATTTAAAAAAGAGCAGATTTTTCTTTCAGTTTACATTTCTAGACGGATAATTATAAAACCTTCTGTGATTGCTGTTAATTTAGTAATAACGAGAAACTTTGTAATATACATTACTTCGCCGTCTTTTTTTTAGCGAAACTATCTCATGTTTAATCGGCCTCGGCAGAACTTTAATTTAGAACCGTACGAAGTTTTTAAATTATTAAGCTAACACCGGATATCCCGTCCAGCGTATAATATTTATATGCGCTGCTGCTTTTCCGCTTTCGAACTTTTCTAGCAGTTTCATTTGGTTAATCATTCTACCAACATTGTTTCCGTATCCACTTTGATAATATTAATTATTACATAATTACTTTGAACGTTATATGAAATTCCAAATATTTAGCGTGTCATTAATAACGAAATTAATTATAACATTAATTGTTATTGACACTAGTTTTCTAAATAGACGGAATAATCATCACTGTTTATTGATGTTATTAAAATTATTACATGTGCATTAATCCAAATCAATATTGAAAGACGATACCAAAGAATAGTAACAATGTAAACAAAACTTTTAGACGATATATCCAATGATTTTTTTTTTCTTAAATAAAACGATAGAATATTCTTATAACATCATTTCTAAACAAATAATAAATGTCCCGTTTCAAAAAATATTTTAACTCACGAAATATATCCACCTTCTTTGAATAATTATGCCTCTACATTCAATCGTTCCCTTCATTCATCGCTTAATCTCTTGTAATTCCCAACCTTCTCGCGTTCCGTCGTCATCGAATTTCTTCCAATTCCGAGACAAAATCGCCCCGTACTTTCTTTTCTACGAGAGAATATATCGTACCTCCGCGGTGCAATCTTAACAGAATTACGAGCGTAATAGCCTCTACTCTACTTTGGTACTCCGACTGATTTATATCTGGGCTCTTTCATTGAATGAAGTCGATACAAATGACCACTAGACGAACGTTCTCTCGTCCGTAATGTCTAAGTATTGTAATAATGGATACGGTATCCCTCTCCTCTCTTGAATTATTAAACCCGCTCGAATTTAAGTTAAGTGCTATAAACAACTCTTCTACATTTAGACATATAAATACGTTTATAAACATTGCATCGATAATACGGTTTTTAATTTCTGGGTACCGTCCGTCGGGTAATTTTTCTACTTTACCCCTTGCAAAGGGGCCATGGTTGGCTGTCTGTGAAAAATAAACGAGCGCGTGCAACTTGGCGCAACGCCGTTCCGAGCCATTAAACTTGCACGCGGTAGCAAGTTTTTCGAAGCTGCGCATGCACTCTTCTCATGCACGAAGGGAGAGAAAGAAAGAGAGAAAGAGATCGTTGCATGCTATACGGCGCGTTGCACACACGCGAAGCGCAATGCTGTGTGCCCGTAGGGGCTTTCGATATTCCGGCGCGAGTGCCGCGCGGAAAAAGCCTAAGCACTACCGTTATTGATGACCGTCGTGTCGAACGGACCGCGTTGATTTATCGGCCCGGAGGAAAGAAATATTTCTCCGGGGCGCGCCGGAGAGAGGCGGAGATAGAGCGACGGGGAACCGCAGGTGATACGCCAAGGCGGAAATTTACGATAATATTTGCCGGGGCCGGACGAGCCGCGAAATGAAATTTCCACGATATGGCTTACACTTCTCGCGACGAGACCTTTTTCCCCCGACTGCGAATTTCACGGTAGTCACGAGAAGGAATCGTGACGTCGGAGATCGGAAAGCGGAATTTATCTGATGATAAATTTCTTTTTTTATTTCATTACATCTTAAGGGATATTTCAATATCCAGAAGTTGAGCTTTCTTTCGTAAACACGTAGCTTTAGAGAATTTTTTGTGCTACTTATAGGGTAAACTAGGGTATTATGGCCATACGGAAAAAATGGCCATAGGCCATAATTTCTCCAATAATTGATGAATAATGCATTTTTGTAGTTATTCTTAAAGATAATCAATATTTACAGTAGTTCATATGAGTACACACTGTTCAAAATAACAGGATTATAAATATTATCTAATATTTTTTCTTTCGACTATCTGCAAAGTTTTGCACGTGTCTGCTAAAAACTGTTATAATGTTTAATAAATTACAGTTAAGCTGCCATAACTAACATTACATACACAATAAAAGTACGTAAATTGCAATGTGACCTATAATTAATACTTTCATTTTCACTATTTATTTATAAATACTATGGCTATCTTAATATCATGGCCATCTTTTCCCTAAAAATCGGATAAGATGGCCAAATGCATACTTTGTAATATTTTGATAAAATGAAAGTTCTGTTTCTCTTTAATTTCGATAGTATTTGTTAAGCTTCAGTGAAAGTAATATCCCAAATATTATTAAAAAGTAACGAGAATAAATGTATGTTTTTTGCATTTTAAAAAACTATGGCCATCATACCCGAGTTTACCCTAAATATAAAAAATTTATTCGTCCTCAAAATTATGAAATGCCTTCCTTCTGATAATCATAAACTCAGAAACAGGAGACCGTGTCTCCTGAACATTATTTACGTCAAAATATTCCACGAAAATATCTTTTTGTTAGTGGAATAATTTACGAACGCAATGTAATATAAGAATTACAAAGAAACATTCGTTAAATACGATAGGAGATAATTAACAGGGAAAAGGCGAATATATAGTTTGCATCGATCATTTGAACGGTACGTTAATTAGACGATACATGAAGGAAAACGAATTGAGTTAGTCTGTTCGAGCAAGTATACAATGCTCCGACATATATCACGAACGGACACAATATCCGCAGTTTACATGCCGAGCCTCCAAGTCCATTACGCCGCGAGCTACGAACTAGTGTGTTCTAACGCCGTGAACAACCATTTCCTACGCGACGTACATCTAGCTAAGGTATATTTACTCCGAGCCCTCTCGTTGCAACCCACTGCGGCTCCAGAGACGACCCGAGAGATTCTCGACGAAAACTTGTTAACCGTCGACGAGCTTAAGCCACTCGAAGGCTTCGCCTTCCAATTTCTCGTTTGTCGTCCTCTACGTCTCCAGGTTCGAACTCGCGGCCATCCTCTCATAGCTTGGTTCTCTCCGTAAGATCCGATAGAAGCGATGGAGGAGGAAGCCGTCCCTCTTGGTATCATACCGGGTGGCCCTTTGATGCATTTACCACGAGCGGTCTGATAATGTGCAGCACTGCAAGTAGTAACGCTTTGGTCCGCCGGCTGACTTGTGTCTGCGCTCTTTCACTAGATAAGATAGATACAGACGAGCGTTATGGTATATTAAATATATTATACTCCTTACTCGTTACATGAAATATTTGATTTTTTAATGTTAATACTAAAAAGACTTCATTTCTATAATACGTTTATTATTAATTAATTTAATATTAAAGAAATTTATCGATCATTTTTTTATCTGTAAAGAAATAGGTTGTTATGCTTTTAATAGGTTCATTAATTAAGATTGAAATATTTTTTTAGCGAAAGTAGTGAATTAACGTAAATTTATGAAAATTGTAAATTACATATTACATTTCTTTATATAACATAGAAATATGTGATAGCGTGGAAGTAATATTTAATTATAATTATCTAAGGTTATTTATCGCACTTAAATGATAAATCAATATGAGATCAGCACCTTGGCTGGCACCACCTCTATCTTTCCACAAACGATCGGGAGAACCGCTGGGAAGCTATTTCGCTTGGGAGACCTTTATAAATTTACGTCGAGCAGCATGATGACGCGCCACGCTTCAAGTAGACGATAAAAAAGTAGCTGACTTGAGCGTCGAAACTTGGAGCGTATACACGAGCTGTAGTAAAAGTCCGCGTAATGATATATGGGAGTTCGAGGGATGTCCGCCTCTGCACCGGCATCCCGCCATCCCGGTGCACGCCAATAGAACGTTCCGATGAAAATTGCATCAACGAACGGTAAAATTCTGTATACCGATGTGAGAGGCTTTTGAGTATCCATCACGGCGCCGCTGTCGGTTAGGTAAAAGTATCTCGACGGAAATTGGATCGTCGCCCGCCGATAGCTAGGAATACTCTCCACCGTGTTCGACAAAAATTATCTTTTGGTAGCGAAGGGCACTTTTCCTCTTCTCTTCGTTGTTCTTCTCTTTCTTTCTTTAAAGTATTGAGCTACGTGTGTGAAGAGACGTTAATATTAAATTCTTTCTAACGAAGCACAAATGCTACCCTGAAAGAAAAGATTGGCTGCAGCAGCAAATTAGATGGTAAAATATGGCATAACATTTTTGATTGATTGCAACAGCCAATTTTTGATTGCTGCAGCCAATTAAAAATTGGCTATGCCATATTTAACCATAATCTAATTTGCTGCAGCAACCAATATTTTCTTTCAGTGTAAGATCCATAGGATATGCAGTCTATATCTATGATCGCGTTGGAGAACAAAAAAGAAAATTGACGGAGAAAACATTGTTCTTCTGATGCTTTTTGCGGAAAATCGTTTTAATGATTTCGCGGAATTGGAATGTGTCGCGATAACGACCCTCTTCAACGTTGGTTATAACTATTATCCCGAGAGATTTATCTTCAATTCTTTCAAATGCACATTCTCGGTGCGCGGCGCACACACACGAGATGTTCCACTGCACCACGTAGAATATCATTTCGAAAAATGATGGCACGCGCTACTCGGGACTCTCGTGGAAAATTGAATCATATTTTCTTCAGCTCGCTAAACTTCTAAGTCACGTAGCGCCGTCTGAATTTCGAGTTTGGGCCTTTTGGTCTTTTTATCTCGTTTCACAACATGGTCGACGCTGCACGATTTACAAAGTGGCTCACGTAGCTTGCACTTCTTTTTAAGTAATTAACTTGACTCTCTTCGTAATTTGAGTCACCTTGTATATAATTTAGAGTGGCCATCTTTGAGATCTCCGTTTCGTTGTACCAGAATCCGCGTGATGTTTTATGCAGTTGACCTTTCTGCCATCGCGTTGATCATCTTTCTTTGTGCCGATAGCACGATTGTGTATTCCATATTCATGTTCAGAAGCGAACCTGCGAGTGGACACGGGCTGTACATATTCGTTCTCTTTCCGTTAATCATCCGACGATCTCCGCTATCGGTGCTGCTCCATCATGTTCATCCATTCGCCGATCGTGCGTTACAAATCAAAGTCAGCAGCGAGCAGGATGGAGATGTGTCGTGCACCAATGTCGAACGGGATATTGGCATGCGAGAAGATGTGACATGGACAGAGACGGTGCATCCAAGGGGGGGGGAGGGGAAGGGCATGGTAGCCATGTGCGATGCAGCGCGGCGGCGACACGGCGACGTTTCGTGTTCAAGTGGATCCGAGCGTTCATTTGATATACAGCTAATTAGAGATCGAAATCGCGATTCGTCAGAGAGAGCAGCTCGCTTTGAAACGGATAACGGTCAGGGCAACTCTCGTGTGTCCATGAGGCTAATACCTCGCATGCGTGTTCACGTGCGCGAATGCGAGTAGATACGCCGCCGCGTCGCCAAGTATCATGATTATTAACCGGGTAATGAAAGAGCAAATTTTATTCATGTATAAGGTCACGCTCGAGCACGTTGCCGTGGAATGCCGAGCTCTAGAAATATATCTTACCGAGAAATCTTGAATGACAACTCTTTTTGATACGATCTATGTACCTACTTATCGTATATATTAGTTTGTTTGAGCATCATGTTCTCTTATTCGGCATCCAATTCCTATTCATCCGAGACATCGTTTCCAATCCTCGTTTTCAGCAGCCTCAACTTTAAGCACGCGCTGATATTCCGAGAAGGAAAATCCGATTATGAACATATCCGATTGAGGCATAATTAATTTCAGACCAAAGTCTTGGTTCAGGTTCTCACGTGGAATGTAATAACAATTTATAGGCTTTCCGATATGTTGTTCATATATCAGTGCTGAACTAGAGAGAGATTGCGAATAGTATATTTTATATTGAAAATGATGCATGTTATTTATCTATGACGTTGTAAAGTTAAATGAGCTGCGAACTAAACTCGCAATCGTTAATACAGTTCAAATTATAAACTACCGTTAAGTTAGTTTGCTATCAATTTTTCTTGTTAAAACAGTCAAGAAAATAGGAATGCTAAACTTAACTTGCGATTTTCTTTATGATTGAATCAATTATTAAAAAATACTTTATAACGATCATTGATTTACACGTTTCAGTTGACACATTTATACTTTAATAAACTATTTATTTCATATTTTTATATTTGCAGATGTTAGAAAAATATTTCAAATTAAGTCAGATTTCTGGTAAAAACCAAAGTCTTTTGGATGACAGTTCTAAATGCATCGTCCGGAACCAAGTTATAAGCTTCTTTCGCACACGCTCGCGCGCGTTCAGTGAGAAGGCAGAATCAGATGATTGTGTTCAACGTTCACCCTTCAACTTGATATACAGCTAATTGGAGATCTGAATCTCGGAGCGTAGATCGTATCCCGAGGCGCGAGAGTAGAGCGCGTAGATGCACAAAACGTTTTGCGGTGTCGTGCGCAGCAGCGTTTCTCAATCCTATCGACTGTATTAAAAAATTGTACATTAAACACGCCTCTTTAATCTATGAAGGCACGTAATTTCTGAAACGAGATATGAAACGAGTTACAATTCTTATTTTCACATGTAATATCTTTGCTCCAAAGAGCATCTCTGTGAGATTGTTCCAGATGTGGAAAGAGTAACTAGTATACTTCAGTTTTATCTTGATACTTTTAACGCACCAGATTCAAGCAGGAGCATTAAATTTTTCCAGTTTTTGCCAAAGGGTCTTATGGATTGAAGCGGAGGCCAGTATTGATCGTTAAAGCATTAAGTTGAGAAACCCTGATGTATAGCATGCCGTGCGCTTCTGGATTTGCGTCTACGTGGGAGCGGGCACCTGCACTCTCGCGTAAAACACGTCTCCGCGATCCCTTCGACAAAAGACGGGAGACGAGATGGGAAAATAGAAAGAGGATCCGCTCTATCCTAGCAAACTATAACTAAACCGCGTTAGTGTACTGCTCTATAAATTATATATCATCCGTTGGATGTGTGTCATGTGTGTGTATGTGTGTGGGAAGCTGGACGCCATTCTGATGCCGCGTTTGAGTAATATGTTATATTTCTGCTTGTCACGACTATGCTTGTACCTATACACCATCGCGAGCTGCCATTTCTTCGCCTGGCACATCTCAGCCATTCTTTTCTCTAGTGGAATGTGCATAAAATTCACGGATTCATCACATTGCGATGCAAATAGTCTAATCCGATCAATTCTGATCGATAATGTCACAATATTAAATTCAGAAAGATCTTTTATATAATGACGATATTGAGATTCAATTCTTCAATTAAATTTTTATAAATATAGAAATTAGACTGATAAAAATAAATTAAATAAGAGAAAAATTTATATTTTCGGTCGGTTAATTAATTCTCTGTGGTGCAATAAATGATAATACATAAAAAATATGGAAATTTTTTCATATATAATAATATATATGTATATATAAAATAAATTATTGATTCGTATTTACAGACAATATCTGTAAATACGAATTAATCAATAGATATAAAATAATTGTATTCCTACTTTTTGATGTTCTAACAGAGAGAGAGAGAGAGAGAGAAACTTTAAAAGAGAATGAAGAATCACGAATGATTTATCAGAGGAAAAGTAAAAATAAAGATATTCATACGCGCATTCCTATGGTCGTAAAAAATTTCAGATTGATCGCTCCGAAATTTTCATCTTACGGTATTCATATTTTTCATTCATTTCCTTTCTGTCAAAATGTCCAACTACGTCAAGCAAATGACTCGCAATCCCATCCTACATGCTCGACATGTTCATCCAACATTTCTCTTCCCTTTTTCCTTGAAACAGAGAGAGACTTGGCTCGTCGCTGTGATGTGAGACTCGTTTCGTACGACTGCACTTCGTTAAATCAACGAAGCTACGGTGTAGCTAACTGAGTTAACGTATACTTTGCGCGTGTTTTATCAAACTACTATATCCCACGGAGCAGAGCAAGCTATGTCGTATCGCGCTATCACTTGAATCCAGAATTATGTAACCGACACAAATATTTCCTCCGATAACAGAGAGTTTAATTAATTTGAAATGCACGCAAATGCCGATTTAATGCAGTTGGAAATTACCGCGATAACCCTCTCATATCCTATTTCGGCATACTGTCATTCAGAAAAGCCTTTAAAAATACTATCGTATAGAGAATCCATTCCCAATCTCGCAATTGAATTGCGCGCGAACTAAGATCGATACAAGTGCCGCTAATTGATTCGCGGCACTTAATCGCGTCGCGCGGAGTTGAGTGGATCGTCGCGGACTAATGCGTTCGTCATGAATCAGTTTCGTAGTTACAAGTTTCTCCCGCAGCCTCTCGGTCGGTTCCGATATCGCGGTCGGCGATTTTATTATCTTCCCGGCGAACGAAGTTGGAAAATCGCGTAGTAGCCAACTCGGCCGCATAAAGAAGAAGAAAACTTTTCGTTGCGCGGCTTCAACAAAAGAAATAGTACGCCCGTTCGCCGAACGGCGACTTGACTCGACCGATGCGATGCGATGCGATGCGATGCGATGCGTAACTGGATCGAGACCTTATTGAGTTTCCGTACTTTCGAATTCCGCCTGCCGTCGACGAACAACGGCCACCCTGATGCGCGCGCGACCGGAGGCGGTGAATTTGCTTTTCAAATTTTCGTTCTTTCGCTCGCGGGCGGCCAACTACCATAGCTGCGGATCAATGGGTTTTCAATTTAGCATTAGTTTCATATCTTATTGCACCTCGCCTCAGGAACAAGTCTCTCTGCATCGCCGCTTCTCGCAATCTATATGAGACTATTGGATGAAAATATTAAAGAATACTCTTTGAACGAAAAAAAGTATATTTTTTCAGAATTTATATAGGCACATATATATTGTATTATCGCTTAGAAATTTGCACTCTATACAGTTTTCAAATAAAAATACCATTTTTTTTACAGATATAATTATTTTATTAAAAATATCAATTTTTATTTTTGAATGTGCACTATTGGAATAAAATTTATGACTGAAACAATCAAAACTTTTGTACATTTACATTGTTAGTAAATAAAATTGATTTACTTCATTATACTCGCATGGAATATCCAGAATATCCCCGCCTTATAAATTCGATAATTGTATAAACGCTATATTTATATATACGTTATTTTATTTACATACGTTTTTAAAATTGTTTCATAATTTAAAAAAAATTTAACATTTATCTGTATTTGCGGAATGTTTTCAGAACAGTGAAAATTAAGATATACTGTTGAGGTGTTAGAACCCCGAGTAATTACGTTAAAGAAAATTACGCGAATAATGTAGGGTGAAACTTTTCTCTTCAAAATTAGAGATATTCTAAATTTTTGAGTGGTACACTCTAAATTTTTTACAGTGAAATCTCACTCCAAGAAATATAACCACTTTTGAAAAAAAAGTGAAAAAATATTTCACTTCTTGAAAAAGAGACAGTTTTCACTTTTTAGAATGAATTTTCACTTCAAAGGAGTGAAATCTCACTGTAAAAAAGTAAGATTTCACTCCTTTAAAGTGAAAATTCACTTTAAGAAGAGTGGAAATTGTCACTCTTTTTTCAAAAAGTGAACGGTGATTGTATTTTTACTTTCTTGGAGTGAGATTTCACTGCAAGAAATTTAGTTTAGTGTACAATTGAATAAATAGTAGGGCGCGGTTTTAAATCTTTGCATATAGCAAAGCACTTAATATCTATATTTATATTTTATATATTTAGCTCTTGTCATGACATAATTCGCAGAATTATAAAACTGTCCTTGAAATTTTCTCCCTCCTCCCCTCTCTCTCTCCCTCCCTCTCTCTGTGTCTCTCTTGTCACACCATATTGATTGACGGAACCGCCAGTTTCTCGATACCGTATAGCCGATCGAAATGGGATTCCGGTTTAATGCCAGTTTCAAATGCCGGGTCCCCAACGGACAATATTGCAATTAGGCTCGTGACAGTCGATCGGATGTCGGTACGTCCCCGTTGCAAGCGTGTACACGCACGGCACGCCTCGCGAGTCTGATTTAGGCAATTTGGATCGCCGCAGCTGCGTGCTCTGCAGCCTTTCAGCCTGTCAGTTCTTGCCCTAACGAAATGGCGAAATCGTCGGCGCGTCTCTCAATCGGTTTTACCCGCCGGCGATGTGAAACAACGACGACGATGGCGGCGATGGAAAATCCAAGATCCGGGAAAACTTTCGAGGAACGCAGCTAACGAACAAACTTTCGCTGTATAGCCCGTCGTCGCAAGACTTCGACAGATTCCGCAACGATTTATATAACGAAAGGACTACATGTCGGTGCGGAGTCGATAAACCGAGTATTAATTAAACGCACGATGATGATATGCTGAAATCTTCGAGTATCTCGACTAGTCTGCGCTCCTTGAAAGTTCGTAAGATAAACGGAAGATATGTAGAGTTATTTCTGGTTGCAAATATTATTTGAAGAAATTTTGGTAAAAAGCTTGAGAAAACAAAATGATATTTTATTGGTTAATTAAGTAGAATGAAAAAAAAATAAACGTAAGAAAATAGATTTGAAAAACAGATTGCAAAAATATTAAAAAAAGAGAAATAAATAAAAAAAATGGAAATAAATCGAGATGCATTTTGCAGCATCGCGATAAAAATAATCCTCGCTTAGAACATTTTCAAAGCTGCGCTGAGAGATAAAGTATGATAATTTTTCAACCGCGAAGATATCGTAATACGAACATTAGCAAAATCTCTGTTGCTTCTTCCGGGGCTTATCTACCTGCTTCCCCAACACCAGGCCAAAACAAAATATAACTATCCCGCGAGTCTCGCGCTTCTCGTCTTGCCCGTCTTAAAGCGCCGCAGAATCTCCAAGGCGCTACACTCCGCGAAAACTCTTGCGGTGACGACAGGGAAACAAGAAGCGAGGAAAGTTATCTCGAAGTGCACCGTCCCGGGAGAAAGTGGGAGCTGCTCATCGTGGTTGAAGAGCGACTTGGGGACTCAACTAGAAGAGCTCGAGATTCTCGGGGTGTGGTGATAGCCTGCGAGGGGGTAACTTGCGAGAAGGGAGATCACGCGTCTTCTCGTAAGACGGAAAAACTTTGGGATGAAAATTGACGGCCGGCAACGAAAACATGTGAGGGCGCGGGGAGAATCTTAACACCTGCCTTTTCACACCGTAATAAGGTCGCTCGTCGGTCTTAAAGCGGTCGCGCATGGGCCGCCTAAACGAATTAAAAGTACGAAGAGTTCCTCCACCTTTCGCCCTGTCTCTTCGGCCCTTCTCATCGTCTTCATCGTTGTCGACGCGAAGCTGGGAAAGTTGTTCGGCTACGTCTACCGTATTGAAGTTTTTTACATCCGCCGAGATAATCTGGCTTAATTAATTTAATTCCGGTAGAAAGAAGAGAAGGGAAAGGGCTACGACCTTCTATTCCGACGACCTCTTCCCCGGCCTCGCTTCGTTATCGTCCCTTTCTCCTGGAAAATTCTCTTGCAGCGAAGAATATTTTATTGTGCAAAAGCGATTTTATGAGATGGCTGCACGATGTAACGGCTGTATTTAGAGATCTTCGTTTATCACGATGAACGAGATAATTTAGACGATTTTTCTTTTCCTCGTCAAGTTTGCACGAGACTCTGTATGCAAAGAGATTCATTTAATAGAGGAGGACGGCGATCAATCGAGAATTCTTATAATATCTGAAAAATTAATATTGCTAGCGGCAGATCGTAATAGTATATATATAGATTTTTAATACAGCACCAGATGGAAGTAGACAATTAAAATTACGTTGGAGACACGAGCAAATATCGGACATCGATATATCGGAACTCCGTTCTAATTATTTTATAACATAAAATGTCTTCATTTTTGTCTCTTGTCAAAGTTTATAATCTGTTTTGACAATGTTTCTATAATAATCTCATACGTCAATACAGCTCATATTCTGTCAATACGTCGCGCGTATGTTTATTTCGTACTATTCGCAGGGGCTGGAAAAAATACATTTTTCCATATTCGGTGATTTACAGCTCGCGTTACATTTCTTATTTCTCCATCGAAACTAGTTTATCAGTTTCTATTTTTTCAGCGTTTTCTCGTTTACATACTAATTTCCCTGGCCGATGCGTGCGCTGCACTTTCTCGATCGAGCATATTTTTACACATTCCATTTCCAGTTTTGCGGAGAGCCTTCATTTAATGCTCGGATTTTTCCCTTCGTCCATATTATATTATTTATTTATTCTGGATTGTAATGTACTGTAACGGTGACGCGAGTTACAGAGAGAAACGGAGGGGATGAGCGCAGAGATGGATTTTGCATCCTATATATCACATATTCACATCTCGTCATATTATAACAGCACGGTAAAAAGGCGTTATACGAGCGCGAAAAATTCCTTTCCTTCCTACGTTCGCATATTCCGTATTGTGCGTGAGTCACATACACCTTTCCGCAGGAACAGGTGTGAAAAGTTCATAAAAGAGAGGCATCCGTCGTACGCAGATGGAGGCTAATGCTTCGTACACTAATAAAACATCAATAAGGAACGACGCCTGCAGGCTGTACCGATCTACCTTCATTATCTGCCCGAAGAAAAATCTTGCAATTATAAACTCTGATTAATTTGCGTTTTTTATCGTTTCATCGAGCATTTGGAGGGATGAAATTTTTGAGTGAGTCTGCGGACGTATGATGCTATAAATCATGCAATATCGGAGTATATATGCGCTCAGTTGGTACATAGAGTGTATGTATTTTAGTCGATATTTACTCTTGCGTCAAGAAAATAATAACAGAAAATAAATATGCGTGCGTTCGCTCTACGTTAACAAAAATTTATTTGCACACGCGTTAACAATAATTGCTAGCATAAAACTAATATACGCGAATTAATAAGTCTATAAGTCTAACTTATCTCGAAAAAAAAAAAACTACAAATAGATCATAAAAGAATATAAACGAATAAATTTTTTAAAAAGTGTCTCTAAATAAAATTATTCTGTAGCGCATATTTTTAGTAGTCCGATTCGAAGCTTATATAAGTTGCATTAGTTTCACTTAATTTATCCCCGATTAACGAATGAATCATTGTGCGCGTTAACTGTGAGTACCGCACAAAAGGCAGATGTAAATGTTCAAATAATGGTACAAAGCTGCAGTAGCGCGTTCCTCTCATGCGAGAGGAGAAACAGGGCGGATCGAAAGTGGGTCGGGTCGCCGATGGGCGAGGACGATGATGAACGAGAGGGTCAGGGCGGCGCGCAAGAGGAAGAACGGGTGGGTGAAGTAATGCGATTCTCGCGTGAGAATCAAGCGAGGGTGCCAAGGACGCGCGCTGGAAGATCGTGACGGAGAGGAGGAAGGAGACCTCAAGAAGGTGTCCCCTGTTCTTGGTCTTGGTCTCCCGAGGACGAGAGTTTCGAGACGTCCCTGCTGCCACCCTGCCCCCTTGCGGGTCGGCGATTTGTCAGGCGGACGAATACACGACGAGAGATAACGGCGAAGTTTCGCAGACGCTCTGGACTCTCTCGCGGTTGACAAATGCGCGACCGTCGTCGGTGCGCTTTCGGGAAACGACGCGTTTTGTATGCGTATAAATGGCGATGGCGACACACACGGGGGGACTCGAGCGTATATGATAACCGCCATCGAGGAATGGGATGATCCGGGATGCCCGCGTTCTCGCTACATAGTCTCGGAGAAGCTTGATGAATGAGCCTACCCCCCCAAATATACAACGCATTTTTATCGCGAAGGCTATATCTTTTTAATTAAAAAATCTATTTTCGGTTAAAGCGGATCTTAGAGATTAAGTATTTCAGAGAGTGAATTTATACACATATAATTCTGCAGACCGAGCACCGAAATCTTGATAACTTTTTAGTGAAACCACAAATATTCGAGGTGTCCTGTAAAATAAATGGCACTTTTAATGACTGTTTACGTTTAACGACAATTTATCACGATATAAATAGCCGGCGCAATCAAAAGATTTACAAATTCGTAATGTTATTTTGCGTATGTATAATATTACGTAAATAACGAAAGATATACAAATGCAAATTTATGATATCGTTTTAAACGAATAGGATTTGCGATGTTCTTATGTGTACATGAATTTTATAATTATCATGATTTATATATAAGGCGGATGAATTATTGAAACGGAAAAGCACACATATTACGTGCATCGTGAAATAACATCCGTAATAATACCCATAATGCGCGACAGTACATTGTGAAACGATATATACATCGCGATGACCAGCGAAAATATTTATGGTTAAAGAGCGTATTTTAATAAATGGCTACGTCAATTAGCGCAACGTTCCGGTTTAATGAATGTGTTTCTGTAATTACGCGAGTAATACGTATTATTGATATGAGGCGAACATTTTGTGCGAGATACGTGGGTAACAAATTGAAGAATCGAAAGGCAAGAGCGTGTTGAAAAACATGATACGGGATTAATATCCTCAAACTCATGAATAAAAGGGAAATACTGGCGCATATTATACCGATAGCCGGGCCGGTTGCGTCTGTGCGGGTATTTACAAACCTATCGCTCCCGGCATCGATTGTTTGCGAATGCGGGTGCGGCTCGTGTTTGCGAGGTTCTAACGGTAATCAAATAATTCGCTAATTATTCACGGAAAATTATCGCGCGGAAAGATGCGGTGCGGGATAATATCTTAAAATGCAAGTGTCGCTATCCTTTTCTCTCGCGAATAAGAGAAATGGCAAACGCGACGGTGACTCGTCGAGGCGACGAGGGCTGTCCCGCTGATTACGACGATGACAAACGACAGCGCGTGGGAATTACGAAATGAAGGTTTAATAAGGTATGAGCCGGATCGGGACTCGCCGACCACCGTCGCCGCCGCCGCTGCTACCGCTGGCCACGTTCCCTGCAGTAATTAACAAATCCAATTTTAATCGACGGTTCAATTCACGCTGCGCGTCCTCCCGGCCGGAAACGCACTCGCGAGCACCACGTCGTTTCGTACATGCAATCGTCATATCAGCGCGTAAAACTGATTAGCGGTTCCCCTCGCGACGCAATTATCTCGCGCTGCGCCGGACGGAGCTCGTTCTCATTTTGTCGCTCGTAGTAAACGAAATAAGCGCGCAAACAAAATAAATTCCTTTGTCCGCAATCTACGCTTTTAGTTTGGTGCACCGGAAACTCGACTGATGATAATTAAAGCCTTCTATCGATTAGACTGTTTGCGTACTTCTAATTTGAAGTTTACATCAGTCATGATTATACGTACGAGTAATGTATTTCAAGGATATAAAAACTGTAATAAATTATGCGGAAAATTAAAATGATCAAAGGAAGAAGAATATGTTTGTTACGTTTGTTACATTTGTTTCGTAGAGCAATCTTGAAAATTAAATGCAATGAGTGCAGAAAGTATTCATATAGGGGAGATATCTTTAAAAACAATCTTATTTTTACAAAGTAAACATTAATTAGTTTATTAATTTATTAACAAATAATAAAATAGACTGTATATTTCTCAAAATTATTTTACCTACATATATAATAATAATTAAAATATGTTATTTTAAAAATAAACGAAAATTAAAAATTAAATTATTTGGACATATTAAACAGTATTTGTACAGTACGTCGAAAAATTTAGCTTCTAAGATCAAAAACACGCAAAATTCTTTTTTGTTTTTCTATTATTATATTTAAAAAGGCAGGGTATAAATATTTTATAAAATTGCTAATTAATATTTAATTTCTATATGTAAATAAGGTTTTTTTAATAAAATAAATTTTCTTTTATATGGATACTTTTTACACTTCAGAGCGGCACTTATAATTCGTTCTTATTTTAAAACCATCTTAAGTAATATCTGAAGATGTTAATACAGCCCTCCGACTTATGAGATCTTAACCCTTACTCTACAAGGGTACAATTTGGTGCCTCATCTGTACAAATGGGGGCACTAGAATCCGTCCGTTTTTTTCATCTATTCAGAATGATTTTAAAAATTTACCAACATATTTTGAATTTTCTAGAATAAATATTGGAACTTCATTTTGGAAAATAATAAAATGTAGTATAATTTATAATTATCGAAAGATTCAAAGAAACTTGCACGAACAGGAATCGCTCAGGTTACTAGTGACCCGTTTTGTAGGATAAGGGTTAAGACTGCACTTAAGAAAGTCTCAAATATAAGAATCAATTGTGAATACCGGCCATTGTATGTATTATCTCACAATTTAATGAAAAAGAAAAGGATACTTGCTTTCTTATTAATTAAAACATAACAGATACCTGTCGAGATACTGCAACACTCGTTTCTTGATCTCTATGAATGGGGAAAAGATGAAAAATTGTAATTCACCGAGGAGAAAACGATACACTGAAAAAAAAGATTGGTTGCTGCAGCAAATTAGATGGTAAAATATGGCGTAGCATTTTTAATTGGCTGTTGCAGCCAATTTTTGGTTGCAACAGCCAATTTTTGATTGCGTTAGTCTATCGGCAATGTCAGTATAGGATTTCGATAGGCTAACACAACCAAAAATTGGCAACCAATTAAAAATGCTATGACATATTTTACCATCTAATTTGCTGCAGCAGCCAATCTTTTTTTTTTCAGTGAGCAATTTAGTTCGTCTCACATTATTACGACATTCCAATAAAAATTTCGAGCAGTAACCTTTTTATCACCCACATTTCTCATCCCCGCGCGAAAGGAAAGTTTAGATATCGCGATTTCCACGACCTCCCCGAAATTCGCGATGCGAATTGGAACATCGTATCGCCCGCATCTAAATTTCCTGTGTGCGCACACATTGGCATTCTGTACTCTTGTGTACCATTCGAAAAGGGCTCAATCGAAAAATCGGTAGTAACGCTCGAAACGACGTAGGTAAAGCGCATTGCGCCGCACGATTGCTGAATTGTAAAACAAAGCACAGCATGCAACATGGCAGTGCAAGCATGCAGGTGTGAACGTTGATCGCGAATATTTCTGCGTTTTTTGTAGTTCGTTCGTGTATACGCGCAAGCGTGTATGTTAAGCTCGCGTTATATAAAACAATGTATAAAAACCTCGCCCACATATAATGCGCGAAAATGATTTAGTAATGGCTGCTTTTTATCTCCTTTTTCCTGCTTTAAATCCGAAAAATAATATAAAATTAAAATCCTATTTTCTTCTCTCAAATTCTATATATATTATATATACAATATTATAATAATAGATACATGGATTTATTATTTACATAACGATGGAATGTTTTTGAAGGAAATAAAAATGTATATTTTCTCTATTTTATAGTATATTTGTTTCTCAAATTCTATATATATTATATATACAATATTATAATAATAGATACATGGATTTATTATTTATATAACGATGGAATGTTTTTGAAGGAAATAAAAATTTATATTTTCTCTATTTTATAGTGTATTTGTTTATTTATATATTTTTAAGTATTAGAGTTTTTAAATATTAAACATAAGGCTATTTCCACACTAATGTGCAACCATAATGCACATCTCCGTATATACACAGTGACCGCTTTAATAGGGTACAAAGACGGATTAGCACACACGGTATTCTAGGCATCACGTGCATAACAGTAGCGTTAGTTGACGGACACGTCGATACATGATATATTTACGTTTATTGCAATGCGTTTATACGGGCGGAATTACAATCGGCACTCGTTTTAATGGATGTCGAGATTGCGCCGTGTGACACTGCGTTCGTAATTTTGCGTCGGTTCGGTAAATTATTAAATTCGATAGGGTTTAACTATTGTCAGAACGTGAGCTCAGCTCGGACACTAAGGTTACGTTATGCTCTATTAAGGTATGATCGATTATGGTTTGCGGCCACACATTGGCAACCGATCATGAACGGAACAGACTAGATCCGCCAACTGTAGTTAGATTGGATCAAATGTACAATCACGCCTTCTGCTTTTCAACAGAAATGGTATAAACGACATTCATTATTTTATCACGATAGCGACAAAAAGACAGAATTTTCAAATTAAATATCGAGAATTAAAATGAGAAGATTTCAAATATTCGATGTAGAAGACTGACATGAAAGAAAAGATAAATGTTTATAAAATCTTTGCAATATATTAACAATTTTTTAAAATGATTTAAAAATCAGTTTTTTTAATAAGAGTATCCACTAATTATATTTTATAGAGCGCCACGTCTCCTGGTGCCAGTAACGATGGCCTCACAAAACAACAGCTGGAGCTCATCCAGCAGATCATGCAGCAAACGCAACAGCAGACAACCACGCAACAGCAGCAGCAGCAGCAACGGACCGCGACTCCCTCGGCATCGGTAGCCACACAAATACAAAAGACACAAAAACCGTCCATCAAATCCACCGCGTCGTCCGGCAATATTTCCAACAATTCCGCAAGCGGAAATCCGACCAACAGTGCGAGATCGAGTCCGAAACCGAAGATGTGGAATCACTCGCATGTAAGTGTAACACAATCAAAAAATATACTAAATATTTTTTTATTTTACAATCACTTTTTCATCTGCTAAGTGTGATATTGAAAGTTGAACATCGAGCGTGCAATTGATTATTGAATATGGCGATAGAAATTGAAAATGAGAAATTGAAATTCAAAGAGATAGCAGCTATCCACAATCGTATACTTTTTTTATAGTAATAAAAAAAGGCACAGAATTAGAAATCAATACTACTAATTCATTTCAATAAACATGAAGAACAATCACATTTTATATATAAAGAAAATTTTATATTAACTTTCTCCTCATTTTTATGAGACATATAATTTAATGAAATTAAACTGTTTATTTTAAAAATCGAAATATATGTATATTGCGATGCGAAATAAAGAGTAATAAATAATAATAATAATAATAAATAATGTTTGAGTAACAAATAACTTTCAATAACTATTATTAGTATTAATCACAAATAATCGTTTCAATGATGTCAAATGAAGAAATTATCTTAATTACATCTCGATAGAAACAAATCTCGTTGAATATTATGATTATGATGTACTGGATCGCGTACATCCTGTATGATTTTATTACGTATTGCGTAACGAGATCCCGAGATAGCGCCGAAAGCAATAAACCCGTAGTACCTCGAGACTGCTTTCTGTTGAAAGGGCCCTTCTTCCGCATTAGGCAGCGGAAGTATTACCGAGCGCATCCAAGATCCCGTGCACATGGCTCGTTGGAACTCGCCGCGGTAATCTTTTGTGCGGCGAATACACCGCAAATCGCATTACGTATCACGACCAGGGCGGATACCATCCCGGTACTCGTAATCTCGTCGACGAGGACTCGTCGAATATTATACGGAAACGCGAAACAGCGAGATATCGCACGCGCGACCCTTTGTGTGGGATCCTGTTCATTTTCTCGTTGAGAAGTACGAAGTACAATCGGATGAAACGATAGGCAGATGCGATATCTTTCCGAGAATTTGCATATATACATGATTAAAAATAAAATATTAATTTTAACTTGAAGACGTACACCTGACTTTCTGAAACATGCAGTAAATGTTAAAATTAACACTTTTGTACAAAAAAAAACTCCACTGTACGTCTTTAAGTTAAAATAAACATTTTATCTTTAACAGTGTACGAATAATGTTATAAATCGTGATTATTATAAATTAAAAAGGTTAAAAATAATCATGATATGAGAAGAAAATATATTTTACTTTTGAATAGATATTGAAATAATTTTTATATCGATTTTATTAGAATTGGTAACATAATATTTCCGCGAAGGTATTTTCTCTACGATTTTTCTGCCGGATTGAATTGATCGCCTTGGTCTTTCACAGGGTAAATCCTACACGGCGTTAAAATAGTGGTCGAGCCGGTTTCACGAACGGGTCTTCAGGAGCCGTTCAGAACGAAACATTTGCCTGCACAGAGAATTAAATTCGTCATCGAGAGCCACGTAGCACGGCTTAATCCGTCCTGGTTGAATCACACGATGTTCCCTTGATAAAATTGCGCGAACGCTAATTGGTCTCGCTCACTTCCCTTTATATCCTTGTCCTTCCGGCCGTCCGAATCTTCGGCGATCAAAAGGATGACGTCGTGAAAGGAACCTTTGAGCAGATCCTTTCACGGTTCGACGCATCGAACGCTGCAGAATTTTCTTCTGACGTCGCTTCTTGTCGTCCGCCAGAGAAAGGCGCGTGATTAGCGTAGAGAATCGTAGCCGGAAGTCCAGTCGAATATCTCTTGCTTTTGACAAGTTGGGGAAACCCATTGTGTCTCGTTTAAAGCAAAAATGTTAAAAAATAGCTCTATTTCGTTGAATTTGTTAAATTATTTACATATGATTTTTTATTACGTTGTGTTATAACATCTGAAAAAGGTATTTTTTCTTTGACTTTTTTTTCATTAGTAATTTAATATCGTTATTAGATCTATGTGAGCGAAACAAATTTATAGTCTCTTATGAAGAGCGTTGATATGAAGAATATTAATTTTAATTGGCAACTCTCTACATGCATCGAATGTTGGCTCAAGGAACTTGTCTCTTCAGTGTACAAACATATCAACTGTATGTCCAACGCGTCAGCTGCATCGACCTGGTAATAGTGCGACTAAACGTCTCTAGCCTGTCTCTAAACCGTTTACTGACGTTTACTGAATCATGCATAAAAGACGATCACGTATGGGAGCGTTGTAGTTCGTTGAGAGTTTTAAACCTTTACATCCTGCGTGAAACGACTCGAATTATGCACGAGATTATTGTACAATTAAATGTACGTTTTTCGATGATAATAGATAGATAATTAAAATATCCTAATTATATTGACTAAATCATTACGGTTAATAACAAACAATAATCTTACTGGGGATTCATTTATTTATTAATGGATAGAAGCGCTAAATTTTGTTAACTTAGTTAATAATTACGTAGTAGCTGATAACTAGGGTAACTCCGGCAAATATATATACGCCGTGCTGGGATTTACGCCGCAAAAGTCAGAAAAAATAGAAGGAGAAAAATGATACAACTTAAAATATATCATTCTTCAAAAAAAAGATCTTACAGTTATAACGAAAATTATCTAAGTATCAAAAATAGCTGGAATAGATAAATTTCTAGCAACTACTGCGATATTAGATATATTTCCATATTTTTTTGCGTGAATTGTAGAAGATTATGATCTTTTTATGATCTTAAGATCAATGTAAGTTTAGCGAACGGACTGTAAAGTTAAATTAATTTACTATTGATAATTGATAAAGTAATCTCTACTTAACTTATTTATGATAATAACTCGAAAATCATATATTCTTAGTTGTGCTACTTTCGAAGTAAGGGAACGAGATGGTTTGTTATAACTTAGAATTATTACAGTAGCATCCCCAGCTGTATAATTACATAAATCGGCCGCTCATCGATCGCCACGTTCGATGCAAGAAAACGTACGCGCAGTTCATCATCGAAGATTCCCGGTCGCCTGTATTTCAGCGCGTTTTTCCGCGACGGGACCTGCCGCCAACACCCCGGCAGCACCTCTCCGCAACCTAACTTCATTACGTTAATGGCATAATAACCATTGCGGGCGGCCCGAAGAGCTTATGCGCCGGAACGTCGATGTCCCTAAACACAGCAAGAAGCGAGCGCGCAGTAAAATCGATCCGATCTCCATTAATATGTATGAGGTCTTCGCCAATGGACGCGGGCTGGGTTGAAGGGGGTGGCTGGGGAGGGAACGAGACTGGGGATTCGTACTCTTCTTGCCATCCTCCTACCCTCTCCCCCGCGTCACCATCTCGAACGCCGAACTGCAGGCGATCGCGAAATGCTCTCGGAAACTGTCGTAATTGCTTAGGAACTCGAGGACGAACGGATTCTTCGGGATCTACACCGCGATGAAATGGGGCGGGGGAGGAGAGAGAGAGAGAGGATCTTGCATATAGAGTGAACTCGGCAAACTCGATTTAATTGCGATCCCTTATACAATTACGTTATGGTCGCGAGCGTTAGCGTTGCCCGATTGCACAATGAAAACGCGTACATCCCGAGTCGCGGCTTAAGATATATCGCACTTAGAAATTCACATTAGCTCTTATTTGCATATTTATCGAAGACATATTGTACGGCTGTGTACGTCAGTACTGAAGGATCATCGCGAGATGAGGAAGTTATTCGTCGCCGTCGGTAATGCAAGGTAGACATTAAAGACGAGCGCAAAGTGCGTCGTTAAATTATATTTAGCTTTCTTGTGTCACTTTGATATCGTAAACACATCCCGGCTATTATCCGCCAGGCTTTATATTGCGGCGCGGGAATATTCATCGTATTTCCCTGTATATTTATGATCCGTTACGCATCCTAGACGGTCCGGCTACAAATATACATGCGAAGCGACGTGAAGATCCGCGTGGCTATACCAGGCTATTACCAGGAGCAACGACATTTCGTCATTACGTCATTTTATTCCCGTCTTGTTCGACAGGGAAATGTCTTTTTTACTACACACCAAGAGAGGCAATAAACGTAGTTACAACTTACCCAGTTGCAACGATTTACATCTCGGCTTACTCCGCTATGCTATTACTCACATCGCTAACAGGTATTCACCCACACAGGTATTCACACACATATTGGATCCGCGTTACGAATATCGATGACGACAGTATTTGCCAGCGCAATACGACGTACCGTGTGTATTCCTGATGCATTCCGAGTGCGCGTGTAATTCGCGCCGTGAAATATACGATCGCGATTACGGGAGACCCAACTACACGCTAATCCGATTATATTTAGCCTTCTTATGCCGTTCTAATATCGTAAACATGGCTGCTGGCTCCTGGCACTAAATTCACCTGTACGTTTCTCTTCATGTCTCGCGATAACGCCGTTCGTCCAAAAGAAGGTTACGAGATTTTGCGTCGCATGATTATCAAATTTATTATATTACGTTTTCGCTGTGCGATATGTGCATTGAGTGGATGATATCACCGGGTGAACGTGGATCTCGGTCGCATGTCGTGAATGCAACATCGAGAGTTCTCTTAGTCATCTCCTGGCACAAACCGAATTACCGTCGCGAAGTAGTACAATCTCGTGTATACGATCGTTTTGGCATAGCGCACACTTGAGTATCGTTCGTGTCACGTCGTGTTATGTTATGCTAGGTTTGCACGTTGTGACCGCATCAGTATTCCTTTCATAAACGCCTGTTTAACTACATAGCAATTTAAAGATAAGGTAAATTAATATAAATCATATTAAATCAGATCTAGCGATGCTAAATGAAAATTTATGATATACGATTAATTATGCCCAAAGTCTGTTTTTATTCATATATCAGATTGCATTAAACTTTTTTTGCTAAAATCAGACATACACATGGAAAGAACTGTTTTGTTAAATATCTAAAAATTTAGCTGGATGTATAGATCTGAAAATAATTTTGTTCAACTATCAAAATAATTATGTAGAATCCTCAAGCTGGTTGCTGGAATATCAAAAAAATTTTTTGCAGCATCGCTTGAGTTTTTTAATTATTTTTGTAATGAAACAAAATTATTTTTATCAGTATTTAACTAAATTTTTAGATCTTTCAGCAAAATCGTTCTTTCTTTGTGTTTATTCCACTTTAAAGTTTAAATTCTAAAAATGTATACTAACCCAGTTAAAAGGTCTTAAAGACGTTTTATGTGACTTTTTAAATTTTGTATTGTTTACGTACGATGAGATAATGAAAATTCGCTAAAGAATGTTTTTAACATTGACTAGATTTTTTTTAATCCTTTTCTTTTAGACGTCTTTTTTTTATGTATTCTATTGTATATCTGTTACCTTTATTCACTGTCAAGAATATTGTAGTTCGATAGGATAAATAACGGCCAATCAACTACATTTACCATTTTATGTGTTTTTTCAAGCCGTGTAGCACTAAATTCTCCGAATGCGATATATCCAACGATATCAAACCGGTACGACGTCATAACTGTATAACTGCCGAGTTATAACCCTGGCCCCGAGCTACTCTTGCCGTCCCTCCCCCTCTCCCCATTTTCTCGGTTGCTACTTGTTACTTACGTAAATATTCACATAACGCGTACATGTTCTAGAGACTCTGGTTCATTACGTTTACGAGATGACACGCATATTAAATGCAAGCATATTAAACGCGACGTGCATTCATATTAGTTTAGTGTGACTGAAGTGTCAAATGTGTGATATTTGTTTCTTCTAATACATGGAATACTCTCGAATGCACGGAAATAAGAGACGTTCGCAAAACGAGAAGTTGAATTTCCTTTTTGGATATATTTTTAAGAAAAATCAAGAGAATGAATTTCCGAATTTCGTACAACTAAAATTTAAGGGATAAAAGTTGCTCCTGAGGTCGCGGTCGATAAACGCCGTTAATACATATGTATGGACTGTCTGCCGACTCTTTTCAGTAGAGGATTTGGATCGGGGCGAAAGTTTTCCCTTCTAAATAAATCAACGATAATAATAAATCAAATGCGTGACGCGGACTAGTCGACGAAGATGTGTAGCATCGTGCATCACAAAGATGACTCGTAATAAACTTGGTAGGCGATTCGACGCAACGACTGAATGTGTTTTCTGATCATAAAAGGAAGTTTGTTCTCGTAACAAGGAGAGAGTCTTGAAATTAATATGATCCGATATATCCTCCGATATACTTACGTATGTATAACGATAATCGAGAAAATGTAATGAGTGCCGGTAATTTACATCGAACGCGGAAACTTCGCAAAGTACTCGCGTTTTACAGCTGGCTTTGAAATGGGTGAGCCCTGCTAATATTAAATTCCAACACTATCATGTTTGACAGGAATTCGGTTTGATTAACGTCGAACGCGGCAACACATTCATCACACCACTGAAAGGAAAATACAGAAACAGGTAGTTGTACCAGAGTAACGATAACGATAGCGTTATACGTCTCAGCGCCTTCACTGTGGCGTAAGTAATTTAACAGGTAACTCTGGAAGGATGTAATCTGTATCTTCGTGAAATTGCGGTTGGCGGAAGTCTAAAAGTTGAGCTCCTCAATTATGAAAGAGCGTTGGTACGCCGCTCGTTGTTCCGCGGGCGGTCGTGATATAGTCAAGTTGGCGTTATACTTAAGTGAAAGTTGGGGATGTTTCGTTAACCCTTAAATGAAATTTTTACATGGCTGCTCGAAGCCGTCTTTAGAAGAACAAGAAGCTATTTTAATCCTCCTTATGTATATTTAATGTGTCCTTAATTTCTCTTGTATTGCAAACTAAAATGCAAGAAAGGAATATAAAAAAAGCGATGATTAATTTAGTTGCAATGACACTGCAACGTATAATTGTTATATCAAGTATGTTGTATGTAATATTGACACACAATCACATTGAGAAATCATATGATAAAAATAAATAAATGTTGATATAATTCGTGATATATAAATTAATATGTAAAAATAAGGCTAACAAATAAATTCGAAATATTGTAAACTGTAAAACGATTCATTAATGTGATAATTTTTACTAACAAAAATCGTAATAGTGCTGTACTTTTGACTACATAGAATCTTTTTTTAGCAAAGTAAGCCTTCTTGCTAAGAAAATTGTGTAGTCAAACGTACAATATTATTACCATCTTTATTAATAAAAATTATATTAATAAATTATTTTACAGCATTCTTTGAATTTGCTTGTTGTCGATCTATTTCTAAATCATATGATGTTATTAAATGCAGTAAAAAGGAAAATATCGCGAAATGAAATCTGTGTCAAATTGAAAGTCGAGTTTAAAAGTCGCCGCACCATGTTACTTCGCGGAGAAGTGTATACGACGAAAAACACGTTGTGAGCCCCTTCTTTTCGCCAGTGTGAATTTACATCCGCTATTTACAACGCGTCGCGTCGTCCGAATTGAATTAGAATTTCAAAGCAGAGCGAGAACTAAAGCGGAATTTGTTCGCGAAGGTGTAGAGAGAGTCGTCGTCGGACGGGACTTGGAGCAACTGCCGTACTCCTTTCTCCTTTAAGTGGAGAACGTTTGGTCGGCTAAACAAAACGCGCACGTTTTACGTGGCCGCGCAAATAAGAATTACGGCCGTGGAAATCGAGGCACGCGTACAAATGCCGACGCGGAATAAACCCGGGTCGGACGTTGTGAGGAACTAC